>NC_068982.1:57394845-57399845 GCF_001194135.2 Octopus bimaculoides | reverse complement strand
GAGCTGGCAGAATCGTTAGCACGCCGGACAAAGTGCTTAGCAGCATTCCTTCCGTCTTTACGATCTGAATTCAAATTTCGCTGAGGTTGACTTTGCCGTTCATTCTTTCAGGTTCGATAAAATACGTACCAGTTGAGCACTGGGTTTGATATTATCATCTTACATCCTACCCTGAACTTGCTGGCTTTGTGCCAGAATTTGAAACCAATATTATATATATATTTACGGTGTTGGTACTAAGTATGATATGCAGAACATGAGACACAGAAACAAAGGTGTTGAAAAATTGTGAACAACAAATATGAATATTAAGTACCTAAATGTTCATATTTAAAAATTATTAAGTGCTACAGTACGTAAAAAAAAAAAATTACCCTGTAAATTCTAAATATTATTTACCCGTGGCTGGTGATAGAGAAGCATTCTAATACATTATTTACATTCGACGGATATTTGTCCTCATCTTGTTTGTTGTTAACACAACGTTTCGGCTGATATACCCTCCAGCCTTCTTCTTCAGGTGTCTTGGGGAAATTTTGAACCTGGATTCTCATTCCTAAGGTATTTTTCGATATTATTATTATTATTATTATTATTATTATTATTATTATTATTATTATTATTATTATTATTATTATTCAGGTCACTGCTGGGAATCGAACTCGGAATGCCCGTGGGCATATGGCATAGTGGTTAAGAGCGCGGGCTACTAGCCCCAAGATTCTGAGTTCGATTCCAGGTAGTGACCTGAATAATGATAATAATAATAATAATAATAATAATAATAATAATAATAAGTAACCATAAGAGCATTACAGCAAACCACAGCACATACCCAAGCCACACAGAGCTGCGCTCGGTAGTGAAGTGAAAGCACGTTATAAAAATAAAACTACTGAATAATAATAATAATAACAACATCGAAAAATACCTTAGGAATGAGAACCCAGGTTCAAAATTTGCCCAAGACACTTGATGAAAGCTGGAGGGTATATCAGCCGAAACGTTGTTAACAACAAACAAGATGCGGACAAATATCCGTCAAATGTAAATAATGTAATTTTTTTAATAACTACAAAACAACAATAGCAACTACTACTACTACTACTACTACTACTACTACTACTGCAAGAGCAACAAAAACGACGACGGCAGGGTATAGTAGTTTAATCTCCGTCGGATTACTTACCGTTTTAAGAAAAGGCATGGAAATTGGTTATATAATCATGGATATCATTCTGAAATATATAGAAATTTGTATATAAAAAGAACGGATGGACACTGTTGGATCAGCTCTTTGGTTAAAGGTTTGCTCATTAAGAGTGGCAGGTAAAGAACAATAGCAAAGACCACCACCACCACCACCACCACCACCACCACCACTACTACTACTACTACTACTACTACTACTACTACTACTACTACTACTGCTGCTGCTGGTGCTGCTGCTACTATTGCTACTACTATTACTACTACTACTACTGCTTGCTACTACTACTACTACTACTACTACTACTACTACTACTACTACTACTACTACTACTACTACTACTACTACTACTACTACTACTACTACTACTACTACTACTACTAACATTGATGCCAATGAGTGAGCCGTTTTGTAAACTTGCTAGAAAATTCTCACTGCTACCAGTTTGAAAGTAGGTGCATATATTAGGAAATATAATCTTAGATTAATTATGTTTCAAACTAAGATGGATGGTCATTACAAGAACGTCTTTGTAAAAGAACAGAATTATTGAATAAACAAAGTAAAATAAAGCAACCAATTTATCAATTTATTTCTTTTCGTATATCGTAGACAGTTACTGTTTTTCTTTCTTAAAGAAAGACTTATCGTTTTTCCTATTCTGTCTGATTCTTTTAATGCATCCATTACACACACACACACATACACACACACACACACATGTATGTATGTATGTTTGTACGTATGTTTGTATGTAAGTATATGTGCATACATACACACAAACACACACACACACACACACACACACACACACACACACACACACACACACATACATAATCTTCCTGATAAAAATGAAGGGAACATTTAAGTCGGTAAATAATTCCTTAAAGATTTTGAATTATTTTTTTCGCATTTATTCCATTTTTACTCTTCAATACAACAATCACTTTTAGGCAAATCTTGATTTTCCAGGCTGAACTCTTTGTAATATTCTCTTGACAGCTATGACAAACGTAGAGTAATTCTTTTTAAGGCCTTTTAGTCCGAAAAGAACAAAACGTTTTAGTCGAATATCTGTCATTTTCTCCATTATTATTAGCTGTGATTTATATAATCTTATGTTTATTTTGTGGCTTTTCACTACAACTAATTATTGATATGTTCATTGTATAACATCTTTATTTCTCTTTTTTTAATATGGCTTTATCGTGTAGGTCAGCGTGCTGGCAGAATCGTCAGCACGCCGGGGAAAAAGCTTAGCGGCATTTCGTCCGTCTTTACATTCTGCGTACAAATTCAACCGAGGTTGACTTTTATCCCTTCCAGGGTCAATGAAATATGTATTAGTTGAGCACTGGTGTCGATCTAATCGACTTAGCTCTTTACCGAAATTTCTGGTCTTGTGCCGAAATTTGAAACTTTGTCGTGTCCACTACAGGCCTTTTGTTACGTTCATATCTTAATTGTTCTCATTTGTGTGTCTGAATCCTTGCCGCTGATCAAGGAATGTGGAGATTATACGTTGTGAGTTCAAATCCTACTGAAGAATAAGCATACACACACACACACACACACACACACACACACACACACACACACACACACACACACACACACACACACACACACAGGTTAGAATGGTAATTCCTTGTTGAACACTAAGAAAGTTCTTCCACAAATTATAGCTTCCTCTGGTTGGATACAAAAATATCTGAATTTCAATACTTTCATTGGTTCCAGGTAGTTTTATATATAACCCATGTAACTGATAGTCTTAGACTGCTGATTACAGAATAATTCTGTCTTGCAAACCTCCTTACGGAAAGTGCCATGCCCAAAACGACATATTCTGTACCGAAAGATTTGTTATGATGTGAAATAACATATATTTCCTTATACCATGTATCAGAAGTTAACTCTCATAGTTTATTCTTTCACTTCATAGCACCGCAGAAGTAAAACAGCTTTTCTTCAAAAGATAGTTTCATCTATTTCGATACAAATGTGTTCGATATGAGGAATATTCATCTAAAATTTCATTTATAATAAATTTATATAAAATTTTCCAAGACTGATAGCTTTATACAGAGGGATTATGTCTTTTTGTGCATTGCCTAATGAGAGATGCCGTCTACGAAACAGAACAGTCTGTAATGGAAGGCTTTTCTGTTTATATATTCATTGTACACGTGGAGGCGCAATGGCCCAGTGGTTAGGGCAGCAGACTCGCGGTCATAGGATCGTGGTTTCGATTCCCAGACCGGGCGTTGTGAGTGTTAATTGAGCGAAAACACCTAAAGCTCCACGAGGCTCCGGCAGGGGATGGTGGTGAACCCTGCTGTACTCTTTCACCACAACTTTCTCTCACTCTTATTTTCTGTTTCTGTTGTACCTGTAATTCAAAGGGTCAGCCTTGTCACACACTGTGTCACGCTGAATATCCCCGAGAACTATGTTAAGGGTACACGTGTCTGTGGAGCACTCAGCCACTTGCGCGTTAATTTCACGAGCAGGCTGTTCCGTTGATCGGATCAACTGGAACCCTCGACGTCGTAAGCGACGGAGTGCCAACAACAACAATTCATTGTACAGGTTCATACCGTCGCCCCAAATAATTCATAATACATGTATATGAAAATGAACATTTTTGAATACTTAGCAGCATTACGTCCGTCATTACGTTCTGAGTTCAAATTCCGCTGAAGTTGACCTTGCCTTTCATCCTTTCGGGGTTGATAATGTAAGTGCCAACCAGTTGAGAACTAGAAATCGTTGTAGTCGACTTACATCCTACCTTGGAATTGCTGGTTTTGTGCCAAAATTTTAAATCAGTATATATATGAACATTTGCAGAGTACTTTTGACGGAAAATATCTTACGAACAATAACATTGATGTACCTCGCGCAGTGGGTCTGTGTCCTGTGCATATTTATTATGATAGGGAGAGTTAAAGTGATGGTAGTGTTAGAGGTGCTGGTATAAATAGTACTGTAATTCCGGTGGTGATGTTTGAGTTTGTTGGTTTTGTGATCGAGGAGAATTTTATGATCAAAGTTAAAGACCACGATTCCCAGTATAACTTCTATCATGATGACTATTCCCATACATTATATACAGAGAACTGAGTCTCACATTATCCAACATTGTTATTCTTTCTAGCAAACCAAGTGACCAAGTATGTTTGTACCCATTATTTACTCTTCTAAGAACCATTTTATTCAAAAGATTTTTCCCACAGATCTCAGGATTTTGAAAGGTCAGTCTACCCAATCAATGTTGAACTCATCTCACGGAACCTTAGTACTCTTGTGGTGAATTCAAGGTATTCGCGTACTCCAGGCTAGGGACCGCTAATGCAGAGGTTCATCGTTGGGCACCTGTTAGTGATGGAAATTTATAACGATAATTATTGATGATAATGTTAATGATAATGTTAATGATGATAACCATGATGATGATTATGATGATGATGATGATGATGATGATGATGATGATGATGGTGGTGGTGGTGATGGTGATGTTTTAGACAGAGAATTATTGGTTTGTGATTCTTAAATCGTTCAATCGTATCACATGAAGTGACAAGGAGCGCGAGACGAACCACACACACACACACACACACACACACACACACACACACACACACAGAGGGCGAGGCACTATGCAAGAGAAAAAGAGTGAGTGGATGCTTTCGAGGAAGAAAAAAAGGATTGGAATAAAGAGAAAACGGTACCAGAAGGAGAGAACCAGAGGGTAAAAGAATGACAGAAGTATGAAAGACGTACA
>NC_068982.1:57390376-57394676 GCF_001194135.2 Octopus bimaculoides | reverse complement strand
AATGAGAAAGAGTAGGGCGAGGAGATATGTATAAAAAAGGAGAAGGAGGAGGAGGATATAAAAAAGAAAAAGGAGAAGAAGATGAAGAGGAAGGAGGAGGAGAAGAAGAAGAAGAAGAAGAAGAAGAAGAAGAAGAAGAAGAAGAAGAAGAAGAAGAAGAAGAAGAAGAAGAAAAAGAAAAGGAGCAGAAGGAGGAGGAGGAGAATGTGAAGAAGAAAGAGAAGGCAGAGAAGGAAGAGGAAGAAAAGGAGGAGGAAGAGAAGGAGAATAAAAGGAGCAGAAGGTGCAGCAGCAGCAGCAGCAGCAGCAGCAGCAGCAGAAGAAGAAGAAGAAGAAAGAGGATAAAAGAGGGAATGGAATTTGGAATGGAAAATTTCAAGAACGTGTTCGGCTAAACAGTCCCAAAATATTTTTAAAAGTCTTTTAGAGTAACAATGGAAGATGTGAATTAAAAAGTAAAAACAATAGAAAAGAAAGGAACCACATGCGGGCGACACAAAAACACGCACACATGTAAGTATATATGTATAATACACGAATACACACTTTTATGGCACGCATAGGCGCTCATACATTAAAACGAATATTGATAAATATGCTACAACGCCCCTCCAGTCTTTCTCCTCCCCTCTCTCTCTCTCTCTCTCACCCTTCTCGCTCTCTAGCTCGATTCGTTCCTCAGTTTCTCTCTCTCTCTATCTCTATATTTCTCTTTGAATTTCTAATTGCAACTAAATCCCCTTTTAAGTAATATCCAGGTTTAATGTAAGACTAAGTTCAGAAAAGGGTGAGGCTAGTTTATGTATTTATAATGCACATATCATCTAAATATTCCTTTTATTTAATATTAGTTTTTTTTTGTATTTTTTTTTGCATATTTAATTGTTAATGCTAATGCTTCTACGCGACATAAGATTCTATATTTTCATATAAAATTAGAGAAATGGATGAAGATGCAACCGAGGAAGAGAGAAACAAACAGATTGAAAAAAAGAAATAGAGAGAGGTGGATTGTGTACAAAAAAAGAAAGGAAAGAAATGGAAGGTGCTTGATAAGAAGATACGTATGAGGATAAAAGCAAAAAGCACACGCATGGCTGTGTGGTAAGAAGCTTGCTTCTCAACCAGATGGTTCCGGTTTCAGTCCCACCGTGTGGTACATTGGGCAAGTGTTTTCTATTATAGCTTCGGACTGACAAAAGCCCTGTGAGTGGATTTGGTAGACGGAAACTGAAAGAATCCTGTCGTATATATATATTCTTTTACTTGTTTCAGTCATTCGACTGCGGCCATGCTGGAGCACCGCATGGTGCTACCCGGAACCATGTGGTTGAGAAGCACGGTTCTTACCACACACCCACGGCTGCGCATATATATATATATATATATATATATATGCGTGTATATATTTATCTTTGTGACTGTGTTTGTTCACCTCCACCGCTTGACAACCAGTGTTAACGTGTTTACGTCCCCGTAATCTAGCAGTTCGGCAAAAGACCGATAGAATAAGTACCAGCCTTAAAAAAAAAAAATAACAAGTACTGGAGTCGATTCATTCGACCAAGAATTCTTCAAGGCGGTGCCCCAGCATGGCCGTACTCTAATGATTGAAGCGCATAAAAGAATAAAAGAAAAGATAGGTAGAGAGATAGATAAAATAGCTTGCTAGTTTTCTACTCAGTAGCTTCACAGGTTCGTTTTGCACTCAGTAGATTCACAGGTTCGTAGATGTTGTTTTTGTTGCTTCCCCTGTTGTCTTTATGTTGATGTTGCTGCATCGCTGCTATTGTTGCCATTGTCGTGTTTGCTGTTGTTTATGGACAAATATCTTTAAAATATAACCACCTATCTTTCGGCATATCAAGGGCGAGTACGCTTTCTTTTTTCACATGACATTCGAGGAAGGCATATCCCTATCCTGGGGCGCAATGTGCAGCGACATGTCCACCTGCCTCAACCTTGTTGATTCGGCTGCAAACCCGGGTATTACCGCCTGTAAATAAATAAATACAAGGGCCTGGTCGGCCGCTGTCAGCTTGAACCGGTCGCAGTCGAGGCGTCAGGTGTTCTACTACTCTGTACTACCGATTTCCTCCGCAAAATAAGGATAACGGCAGCCCGTCGGAGAAATGAGCCTCATAAGGTGGAGTAGCTGCTACAGCGAGTGTCGCTGGCCATTCTCTGCAGCAATGCCATGGCGGTCATTACTGCTAGGTGCTGCTGATGGGTCTAGTCAAACAAACTTAAGTTTGACTGAACCCTACAACGATTTAGATGAATAGTACTTATTTTTTGAAGTGTATTAGACTCTTTTGCTGAATCCCTAAATTACGGTGACGTAATCAAACCAACATCTTTTGTCAAGCAGTGAAGGAACAAACAGAAAGACACACGCACACATTTACAGGCATGCATATACATATATATATTTATATATTTATGTGTATGTGTATGTGTTTGTGTGTGTTTGTGTGCGTACGTGCGTGTGTGTGTGTGTGTGTGTGTGTGTGTGTGTGTGAGAGAGGTCTATTCAATATTCCAATAGTTAACAGCTGTAATCTGTGTTAGTTACATAAGCGACGGTAAACCGAATGATTAAAAATCTCCTTTCGCAACCAGGAATTCATGGTCTCGATCGCTTTCTCCTCGCGTTTTATTTTCAGCAAATGTTGTTTTCGATACAACTTTCAGTCGACATTTACGTTGAGAATGAAATTGCCTAAACACAAACTGTGTAGAAGTCATTCGGATAAATTGTACATGTAATTCAAAAGTTACAGCCTTGTCACGCACTCTGTCACGCTGTTTTTGCCTTAGATTTACGGTTAAAGATACGTGCCCTGAACTGATTCGTTACGCTTTCGTTAATTCCGTATATTCAGTCGATCGAATAGCTGAATTCTCACCGTCGAACGACATGCGCGCGTGTGTGTGTGTGTGTGTGTGTGTGGAAAAATGCATGTATGAGTGTTTGTATTTAGATTGAGTACTGAGCTTACAGGCTCATCTTAACTGTTGGTGGATATTCAGGAAGGATACTCGTGAAATTCGGAGTATCAATAGAAATTAATCTTTCCACTATAGCAAAATGTCTACTGTTTACGTCCGCATTAAGTAACTTTTACACTTGTTTGAAAATTCAAATTCACACACACACACACACACACACACACACATATGTACATGCAGCAATAGATATGAATATATATGAATGAATATATATATAAATCCATACATACGTAGATACATGCATTCATATATATATATAACACAAAGAGAGAAATAGAGAGAAAGAGAGAAAGAGAGAGAGAGAGAGAGAGAGAGAGAGGGAGAGAGAGATAGATAGATAGAGAGAGAGAGAGAGAGGGGAGAGAGAGAGAGAGATAGAGAGAGATAGAGAGAGAGAGAGAGGAAGAGACAGAGAGCGCGTGAGAGATGTCTGGACAACTGTATGTGCAAACTCACGCATATACATAAAAAGCGAAAAAAAAAAACAGAAACTACAAAACAAAAATAACGGTAAACAATAACGTACAAAAAGAAAACAAAAAAGAAAACAAAAAAGAAAGAAAAGGAAAAGAATATTGTTTGTCTATCACTGCAGAATGTTATGAATCATAATTCCAGAACATTGTCGCAGAAATTACCAACCCTCTCCCTTATCATACAGAATAATATATTTATACTTTATACCAAACGCTAAAACCTAAGAATATGCATGTCAACTTATTGGGGATATATCCTTGCTTGTTTAGTTTTTTAATTGTTAGTTTTATACATTTTCTGCTATTATTGAAAGAGTCGGTTCCTTTTTGTTTCGCTTTCGCTTTCGTATTTATATTTATTTCATGTGTTTTTTTTATTTGTTGTTTTTTTGGTTTTTGTTTTCGAATAAATGCCATGCATTGCAGTCAGATTAAGCAGATAGCTCATTCGAAAATGTTTCCTAAAAACCAAATTCTATAGCAGGATGCGAACGGTTGTAAATATTTCAGTTGTTTACCGAATCCATTGTAATATTGCGTTGTGTTGCTCCATGTCGATGGCTGATGAATACCGAACAGAAAATAACAACAACAAAAAGAATTAATACATTATTGTTGTTATTATTACTATTATTATTATTATTATTATTATTATTATTATTATTATTATTATTATTATTATTATTATTATTATTATTATTATCATTATTATTAGTATCATTATTATTATTAGTGTTTATATTATTATTATTATTATTATTATTATTATTATTATTATTATTATTATTATTATTATTATTATTATTATTATT
>NC_068982.1:57385467-57389157 GCF_001194135.2 Octopus bimaculoides | reverse complement strand
ATATATATATATATATATATACGTATATATATGTATGTATGTATGTATGTGTATATGTATGTATGTATGTATGTATGTATGTATGTATGTGTGCATTTATGTGTGCGTGTGAGTATGTAGTAAAATAAACACTGGTTAATCGCAGATACTCGAACACATAATTAGAGCAGTGTGTAATGTAATACAACAACAAATTCATTCTTAAAGAAAGAAGTGATACAGCATTCGGTAAAAGCATGTAAACTGCACATGTAGTGTTCTACATGAACTGAATGCATCTTTGTTTTAGAATGGGGGAACAAGCTGTTAGAATCTCTTCATAGTGAATACTATACGTGTCGCCGAGAACACATGCACAAAAAAACTAAACGCTAGAAAATATTTCAGAAAAAACAAAATTAAAAACCCTGTCATTATGAAACCACAAGCCTACAAGATACAGAACATACTTCAGAGAACTAAAGTAATATAAATAATTTGAACGTAAATGTGATAGTTGTAAATTTCACGACTCCGACTGTCACAAAAAGTATGCAAGTACGATATTTTCTTGCAACCGTACCACATTGTAATACCGAACATAGGACGAAACTTGCGAGAAAAAGAATTTAGGTGACAACATCAATCCCATAAAGAAGTCTATTGTTAAAACATAATCTACATTAACTAGAGAAGTTTTCATCGGTGCAAAATACAAATCACAAATCAACATGTGAATACCGAAAACCCGAAATGGACTTCTTAAATCATTGATGGTGATTTTATCATTTACAAAATCACTCAAGTGATCTTTTGTTAACTTACAACAAAAATTAAGTAACAACGTGACACTGTCTTCACTTCACTTAGAAGACTTGGCTAGTGTGTTCTTGAAACATGAATAAAACGAGGGCTCACATTGTCTCCAACTATATAAACATTAAAAGAATAAAAGAATAATAAAGAAAAATGAAAAGTCAGTGATAAAAATGTACCATAAAGGTGTATTAAATATATGTAGTTGTTTTCAACAAACGCACTCACACATACAGAGACACTATCTGTCTGTCTGTCTGTCTGTCTGTCCGTCCGTCCGTCCGACCGTTCATCTATCTATCTATCTATCTATCTATCTATCTATCTATCTATCTATCTATCAGCATGACACAGTGTGTATGACAGTTCAGTTTAAAGGTCAAAGCATTGAAGCCCAGAGATTTTCATTTTGTACAACGTCTCATTACTCCCTTATCACAGATGCCATTTATCGGTTCTTCCCAATACTTCACCTCATGTTGCGAGGGCTGTAGCCAAAATCACTACTGATAAGATAAATATTCACTGCTTTCTACAAACACTCCGCAAATGTCACTGGAAACTCGCAAATATTCTTTCTTAGATCGGTTACAATAAAACCCACCAAACGTAGCCTGACAAAAAGCTTAGTTAATTCCCTACTAAACCTAACAGATCTTACGCGAATTTTTCTCTTCTTCTGAGCCCACTAACTTGGTTTGTAGAAGCCACCATTAAATTTAGCCTCACTGATTAGCTAGTCCTATCTATGTAAGCGTTCTGCAGAGTCAAGGAAGTCTTCAGCTCTAATAATCCGCTACCTGTTTAGGTATCCTATCTAAGTTGATGGCGCTAAACACAGATTTGTGCTCTATCAAGTCAATCAGCTAACCGAAATTATCGCCAACTTATGCTGTGCTTATATCTTCAAATGCTAACTGAATAAAAATCTTTATCAACATACATTCTGGATGACACATTCAGGAAATATCCTTGCACTTCTCAGGAATTTTTTTATTATCTTAGTTTAATTAACCAATTGTTAATTTGTAATGTAATGTTCCGACTCAGGTCAATTTCTTGGAGTAATACTTTATCATTGTATGGAGAAAAATGAATTGCACGAGTTACGCTCAAAAAATGTATCCGACTTTATTTTTTACCACCAAAACTAATGACGTGGACAGGAGGTGACGCAATCCTTACTGCGTTTGGGTGAAAATATTTGCGCTGGTTGACCGCGTCAATTTCCGACTGATACGCCGAGAGTACAAAAGTATAGCGCACTCGTCGGATTTTCGGTGAATACACACATAAAGCAGAATCCGTAAATATACGTCTCGTCACCAGTGATGATGGTCTTCATGAAGTCTGGGTCGTGGTTTGCACAGTTCAGTATATCTTAAATGATTTCCATTCGGTTTTACTTCTGCAGCTCCACCAGCGCCTCGGGAACAAATCTTGCCAACACTATCTGCATGCACAAATCCTCCGTTAAAATTAAATGCACTGATCTTGTGATTATTCCCATGTGGTAAGCGATTTTCTGGATTGTTACATGACGGTCTTCCATGACTATTCATCGAATCTTCTCAATCGTCTCCTTGTTTCGGCTTGTGGATGGACTGCGTTAGTGTGCCTCGCTCTCCACCAAGGTTCGGCCATATTTGAAACTGTTGTACCACTCCTTGATCTGAGTTTTGTTCATGATATCATCGTCAAAGACCGGCTGAATTTTCTGGGTGGCTTGAGCTTGGGTATCACCGAACTTTTGGCAAAACCTGATGCTATATCTCTGCTCGATGCGTTCGGTGAAAACGAAAATCTGACGAGAGCACACTACACGTCTGTGGCCTAGGCGCAACAGCTGGGAAGTGGCCTGGCGTACCAGTGCGAAAATGTTGATGCATATCGTTTTATGTATAATGAATGAGAAAATGGTGCTCAATATATGTTGTAGAGGATATGGATTTGTATCGTAGCTTGAGTCACAAAACAAACTCTTAGCTTCAGTTTCAAATATAAACTACGCAGACACGCACACACACACACTCACACACACACACACACACACACACACACACACACACACACACACACATATATATATATATTATGAATATATATGTAGATATGTATATATATGCACACACACACATACACACACACATACACACACACATATACACATATATATGTGTGTGTGTGTATATATATATGCATTAAGGGATGTGTAGAGAAAAGGTATGGGTGGGGTGATACCAAAGTGAGTAGTAGCTTTAGTAGTAAAATTTCAGGTGGAGGGAGTATGTGTATGTGTATATATGTATACATATACACATATGTATACATATATACATGACTAAATATGAACTAATATTGGAAGTTACATACCATGTACAGGAAACTTTTTTACCACTTCTATACACCACTTACCTCGAATAATGAATCTGAAACTACAATATCTTTATATATTTTATTTCTACTTTCGTTCTCTTATTTCCCTCTATATTCCCTATCTCCTCCTTTTCCATAATAATTGCTTATTTCGAATTCATATATTTACCTCTATTTAACTATCTCACATCGTCTCTGACGAAGGGATATCCAAAATATACCCAAAACAGCTGTAAGACTATATCTGTATTTTTTTCCCCTTATAAACGTCCTGAAAACTCCTCACAGCCTTCGCTTTGTCATCTCATTTTGTCTAATATATATATTCATGCTAACACAAGACCCACATTAGACTCCTCACTTGTATCACTATCGAACTAAGAGTTTAACTACAGTCTGTCCATAGCACTTAGCGTTACCTGCCACGTTTTTGATCTTCTAGATACCAATACCTCCCATACATACATATGTGTGTGTGTGTGTGTGTGTGTGTGTGTGTGTGTGTGTGTGTGTGTGTGT
>NC_068982.1:57384931-57385457 GCF_001194135.2 Octopus bimaculoides | reverse complement strand
TGTGTGTGTGTGTGTGTGTGTGTGTGTGTGTGTGTGTGTGTGTGTGCGCGCATGTATGTATATATGTATGTATATATATATATAATATGCACATATACAAATGTATGCATATACATATATATATATATATACACACCCATACACATATATGCATACATGTGTGTATGTATATATTCATGTATGTATGTATGTATATATGTATGTATATATGTATGTATGTATATATGTATGTATGCATGCATGCTTGTATGTATTCTCACCAGCAAGAAATCTGCTCTCGACTCCGCCCAGTACCATCTGTTGGTATGGGGATTGTTCTGAGGATTTATGATACTTGCCATGCCAGGCCTGTTGGTTGGGAAGTTAATTTCTAGACACGCACGCACGCACATGCACACACACACATACACACAAACGCACGCACGCACACACGCACGCACACACACACACACACACACACGCGTATATTACCAGTGAAAAAATATACCGCTATAGCCACATATATATATATATATATATATATATA
>NC_068982.1:57384039-57384581 GCF_001194135.2 Octopus bimaculoides | reverse complement strand
TAACAATATGTCTTTTGAAATTTCTTCTTCGTAACTCTTATTTTGCCTTTGATATATACATATATATATATATGTATATATATATATATATATATATATACGGGGATTGGACGAAATAATGGAAACACCTTAAAATTTCAAACAAATTTATTTTAATATGGGGTAATACCACCTTTGGCAGTAACTACAGATTGAATTCTACGAGGTTTGCTTCCAAAGGAATTTTTGTCCATTCTTCAGATAAAACAGTCTCCAGTTCTTGTAGTGATGATGGTGGTGGATAGCGACTACTTACTTGTTTTTCTAAAATACACCATAAATGTTCGATAATATTGAGATCTGGGGACTGTGGTGGCCAGATAAGACATTCCTCGTGTCATTCAGTAACAACTTTAGCTGTGTGAATTGGTGCATTATCATCCTGAAAGATTGCGTTTCCTTCCGGAAACAGTTCCGCAAATATAGTGTGAATTTGATCAGATAAAATGCTTAAATAGTCTTGACTATTAATTCTGCCATGAAGGGAAACCATTGGGCCGGCA
>NC_068982.1:57376873-57382605 GCF_001194135.2 Octopus bimaculoides | reverse complement strand
ATATATATATATATATATATACAAGTAGGTTCGCACACACATGCATGCATATATAAATACATACACACATATATATATGTGTATATATATGAATGTATGTATATGTATGTGTATGTCGATACGTATACTACACATGCATAAGTACATACATACACACATACATACATATATACATACTTACATTCATACATACATACATACATACGTACATGCATACATGCATACATGCATGCATGCATGCATACATGCATACATACATACATACGTACATACATACATTCATTCATATACATGTGTTATTATCTTGCCAGACCATGCCGAATCTATAAAGCTAGTTTACGCCATTCGGTTATTTTCCTTATCTCCATTTTGTAACTCACTAAGCAGACGACATTCCCGCAAATCAAAAAGATTTCAGCCACACGACAGTATAGGAATGAATTATTGATTGGAATATCATCGAACAGTCGTGCAATCATCAATTCTTCATTTTATTTTTATTTTTATTGTATATATTTTATGTATATATCATTTCGGAATGAATAATGTATTCAGATAAACATCACGTAAATACTATTAAAATGTGCGGAGTAGCATGGTTTTATTTATGAATTTATGTATCGTGTTATATATTTTTGCGTCATCGCTTGTGACAATGTATTTGTTTGCCTGTGTGTTATACCTGTTTCTATATGACAATCATTTATGCTAGTATATGTTCCAGGGTCTCTGTACACAATGTCTTGTACAGTTGTATGGGCATGTGTGTGTATGAGAGAGAAGTGGGGAGAGAGAGATGGAAGGAAAGAGAGAGAGAGGGAAGGGGAACAGAGAGAGGGGGAAGGGGAACAGAGAGAGAGAGGGGGAATGGGAAGAGAGAGAGAGAGGGGAAGGGGAAGAGAGAGAGCGTATGTATGTTATAAATTTTCTGACTTAAGTAAAAGGCCTCTGATTTTGAGGAAGAAAGTGTTTTTCGATTACATCGATGCCATTACTTGACTGGTAATTTACTCTATCGACTCCAGAGAGAAGAAAGCTAAAGTTGATTCTAGCGGGTTATGAACTCAGAACTTAAAGAGTGGGAATATGCACTGCATGACACTTTTTTCGGCGTTCTAACGGTTTTGGTAGCTCACCACCATTAAAAATAATAATTCTGTTGGGACAACCTTTCTTTTGTGAAATCTTTCCCATTTATCTTTCTGTCCTATTTTGGTTTGCAAATTTTCATTGCAACTATCATCTTTCTTTAGTCACAAGATGATGGAGTGTAACTCTTGTTACTTCAGTCTGAGAACGAGGTGCTTACTCGCTTATTTCCATGACCGGTATTTTCAGAACTGTTAGAGATGATACTCCAGAAGATAAGCCCTGCATTGCCTGTTCTCCACTTTTCTAACATTCCTAGTTCTTCAAGGCAAAAGGCTCCCATTCGTTTTATTATAACATGTATAATGAAAGAGTTCTATGCCCAGCTGCATCGATTTTGTACTAGTGCTGTCTACCAGATGTAGATCTACAATGGACTTGGGTCGTTAGTACACACAAATTCTAATCCCTTTCGACTACTGCATGTCATTTCTCGTCACTTCTGCACTAAATACTCTGTCACACTGCGATACAATAGTGATTCGCAATTCTGAATCCACATATTTTCCAATGTCATTCTTGTATTTCTCCGCCTCAAATGTCGGGGCAAAATTACATTCTCAGAGACGTGTTTCACTATTTAAACCTGTGTTTCAGATGAGTTCTTGGAAAAATTATCTAACAGTATATCTTCCAAATATTTATGTTGAGTTCAAATCCCGCATGGCCAAATTTAGCTTTTATCTTCCCTCGGTAGTCGATATAGCAGACGAAAACTGAAAGAAGTCCGTCGTATATATTTATATGTGCGTGTGTGTATGCGTTTGTGAGTCTGTATTTGTCCCCCTACCATCGCTTGACAACCGATGTTAGTGTGTTTATGTCCTCGTAACTTAGCGGTGCGGCAAAAGAGACCGATAGAATAAGTATTAGGCTTACAAATAAAAGAATATATATATATATATATATATATATATATATATATATAGAGAGAGAGAGAGAGAGAGAGAGAGAGAGAGAGGGAGAGAGAGCGATGTATGTATGGTATCTGTGAATCAACAGATATAGACATATACATATACATACATACACAAATATAAATACATATATATGTATACATGTTGACATATACATATATGTATACGTATGTATATACATATAAGTACATTTATATATATATGTACATGTACATATGTATATATACGTATGGAGATATACATATATATATATATATACATATATATATGCATATATAAGTACATATATATATATATATACATGTAAATATACATATGTACATATCCATACGTATACATATATATATGTATGCACATATATATGTGCACATATATATATTATATATATGCGTGTATATATATTATATATATATATATATATATATATATATATATATATATATATAGATAAATAGATAGATAGATAGATGTGTTTTTGTACATGTGTGCGTTTAGGTAGATGGATACGTTTTACAAATAAGCAAGCGAGGGCCTGATTGAGTGCATATTGGTGTGTGACATTGTGGTCATAGCATGTTTGTGCATTTTAATAACGTATTATCTTGTTTAATAACTTGCTTAACATGAGTGTGTGCGCCTGTGTGTGTGTGAGTGTGTGCGTGTGTGTGAGTGAATATATATTTGATGTGCATTTGTATGTGTGGACTATAAGTCAAGAGCGTGTAGAAACGATTGATATGATTGTAGAGAATATAATGGGGAAAAAAAGAAGAAAATAAACGGATAAAACGAAAAAAGAAACGAAAGAAAAAATACATTAAGAAACACGATAAGGACAAAATGAAGAGGTGATGTGATGAATCAGGAATGGAATTAAGCTGATAAAGAAGAAATTGGCTGAAGATTTATAGTTATTATTACGATATTAAGATAACATGTAGCATAAGGAGACCAACTACTACTACTACTACTACTACTACTACTACTACTACTACTACTACTACTACTACTACTACTACTACTACTACTACTACTAGTAGTAGTAGTAGTAGTTGTAGTTATCTGAATAATAATTGCAATAATAATAATAATAATAATAATGATAATAATAGCAATAATAATGATAATAATAATGATGATGATGATGATAATAATAATAATAATACTGAGGATGATAATAATAATAATAATAATAATAATAATAATAATAATAATAATAATAATAATAATAATAATGATGATGATAATAACAATAATAATAAGAAGAAAAAACAACAACAAAAACAACAACAACAGTAGCAGCAGCGACAACAACAGCAACAATGATAGTAGCATAAATGAAAAGAGATAAGAAAACTGAAGAGAAATATTGAGAATGATAAATGAAACGTAACAGTTATGAAACAAATAAACAATCATTTACACAAACAATTAAAAAAAAAACGTAGGGAAAGAAAGCAAGTTAAAGAATAAGAAGAGAAAAGAGAAGAAAACGCAAACAGAAAAACGAAAAAGAAAATAGAATAAAATGGCTGCCGACTGTAGGAAAGGAAATTAGAAAGATTGCAGTAAGAGATCGACGTAATATGGAAAGGAATGAAAGAAAGAAAATGAAGAAAGATTGCAAAGAGAAAAGAATGAAAGATAGAGGAAACGGAAATGCATTTAGAATGAAATAAATAAATTGAAGAATGACTGAAGGAATGAAAATATTGGAAGAAAAATGTACGTCAAGGAGTTACCAAGTTAATAAATAAATGCTTCATATTCTCCCACTTATCTCTCTTTCACTCACTCACTCGCCTCTCTCTCGCTCTCGATAGAAGCATCTTTGATTGTGGTGATAAGTCTTAAGTCTTTCATATTGTTCTTGTTATAGTTTAGCCCAAAGTCATCTCTGGTAAATCAAACTTATAATTTAAGACCTTCTACTATTGATCGCACCGACTGGTTTTTTTTTCTGTTTGTCTATTTTTATACCCAGACAGTGTACTAAGGCCTACTCTGTCAAATGTGTTCAAGATTGCAGAATATCTATTTATTTTTTGGCAGGGATATTTACCTGCTAGTTAACACAGATAGGGCTGCTGTGCAAATGCTTTATTTCTGCCTTGTTGTACTTAAAAGAATTGGTGAGTGTAAGTGACATGTAAAGCAATGGAGCAACTAAACTTCGAACCACACGACGTGCTCCTTGAGTTTGCTGCTCTAGCACGAAAAGCGGGACATGAATGAGAACAACACGAGAGACATGATACACAAATAAAGTTCCGCCTTTCAAATGTACCATTCGGGGCACGCCAAATCCTAACACCCTTTATAGTACCTTATAACACCTTTTATATTTTACTCGTTTCAGAATTTGACTGCGGCCATGCTGGTGCACTGCCTTGAAGAATTTTTAGGCATATGAATCGATCCCAGTTCTTTTTTTAAGCCTGGCACTTATTGTATCGGTCTCCTTTGCGAAACCACTATGATACAGAAACTTAAATATAACAATACCGTCAAGCGATGGAGTGGGGAGAAACACACAGACACACATACATACACACAGACACACCCACACATATGTATATACAGAGCGCTTCTTTCAGTTTCCGTCTACCAAATCCACTCACAAGACTTTGATCGGCCCGAGGCTAGAGGAGAAGACACTTGCTCAAGGTGTTCCGCAGTGAGATTAAATCCGGAACCGTGTAGTAGGAAAGCAAGTTTCTTACCACACAGAGACGCCTGCGCCTAGTGTAATCTAAATTTGAATGTCATACACTAAACTCTCTTGGATTTATGTCATTCACAAGTATAGCACTATACATACATGCACACATACATACATACACACACATATATACATACACACACGTACATACATACATACATAATGCACACATAGACACATACATACATACATATGTTTATACATACATACATACATACATACATACATACATACATGGTAATTGTTCCATCTTCACAGATGATTGCCGTCTCCTTGTGCTTCCTTGTCAAAGACATTTCTGACTTTCCGGTCATGACCTCTGAGATTACTGTTAAGTTAGCACAGCAGATCTGCACGGTTTGGATCATAGGCTGCCAACGAAAATTGTAACCTAGTGCGCTCTTTAATGTGTTAGTTCTGCACACGTCACCAATCTTTCAATTCATCGTGAAGAAGGTTCACTGTTATGAAAGTTTGCCGAGAAAATATATCCATAGTAGCTCACCATTTATAGTTAACAACTATTTTATTGACAACCACCCCACCCACAAAAAACGGGAAATTAATGACGGTGAACTATTATTGTTGTTGTTGTCGCTGCTGCTACTGTTGTTGTTGTTGTTGTTGTTGTTGTTATTATTATTATTATTATTATTATTATTATTATTATTATTATTGTTATTGTTATTGTTATTGTTATTATTATTATTATTATTATTATTATTATTATTATTATTATTATTATTATTATTATTATTATTATTATTTTATGTTTGACTTTTGTTTTGCATTTGTACAAGTTGGATCCAAGTCTCACCCAGAGACCTCAAGAGACAAGTAAGAAGTTCATGTAGGTGTTATGCCTAGGATACCATATATTTGGATTTGTACAATTTTGTTCAAGTGAATGTTTAAGAAACCATAAGAAAATTATGTGTTTGCTT
>NC_068982.1:57370194-57371450 GCF_001194135.2 Octopus bimaculoides | reverse complement strand
GTCACAGAAAACGAGAAAGCAACCATACTCTGTGATATGCCAATACACACAGATAGAGAAATTAAGGCAAATAGACCAGATATAGTTGTCAAAGATCATGAAGAAAAAAATGCTTATTATTATTATTATTATTATTATTATTATTATTATTATTATTATTATTATTATTAATATTATTATCAATATTATTATTATTATCATTATTATCATCATTATTATTATTATTATTATTATTATTATTATTATATTATTATTATTATTATTATTATTATTATTATTATTATTATTATTATTATTACCATCATTATTATTATTATTATTATTATCATTATTGTGAATTGATGACGGTCAACTTGCGGGACATGAGCATATGTGATGACAATCCATCTGAGTACGGGGACAGAGAAATGCAATTGGTTGGTGACAGGGCGTGCAGTAAAACCACGAGACGTAAAGGGCGTCAGAGCTGTTAACTTACGTACATACATGTCTAGCCATACAACTGTATGCATGAGAATACATACATACATACATAAAACAAAACATACAAATCTGCACATATACACACATACAAAAATACTCTGTTGATGTTTTTGAAATTCCAATGAAGGGGCCTTGGATCTATCTAGCTTAGAAACCGGCTCTTGCTCTATTGGCGAGCAATTTTAAATAAAACTGAATAATGACATACATACATGCATGCATACACACACACGCGCGCGCATATTTGTGTCGTGTGGTTTATTGATCAGGAAATATAAACAATGTTTAACACCTTCATTTGTTTTGTTATATTTCAAAAGATTCGTATATGAGTTGCAAATGCGTTAATAATCTTTATATCTTTCCGAATTTGCATCCCGGTTTTATGAGGACAGAGTACAAACATACGACAAGTTCGGCGATAAATATTTATGTGATAGATATTCATTGATGACAAATATTATTTGTTATATCCTACAGATGTTTCATATCTACAGTCTAATGTTTGTTGATACCATTACACTGTCCAATATTCATTATATAGCTGAATGCTTATTTCCATTGGTTATGCAATCGTGAATAAGCATAAAGATTCATTTCCACATATGTCATTTATATGTGCCTACTTATATACATGTGTGCGCAAGTGTATACACACACACATATGTATACCTGTATATATGTACAACACATAAACACACATGTATACGTGTATATATGTACAAAACATAAACACACACACATATATTATGTATGTATGTATGTATATATAT
>NC_068982.1:57367740-57369890 GCF_001194135.2 Octopus bimaculoides | reverse complement strand
TATATATATATATATATATACATGTATGTATATATATATATATATATATATATATATATATGTGTGTGTGTGTGTCTGTGTATGTCTCTGTGTCTCTGTGTGTACATATGTATATAAACGGACATGTATGTATATACATGCATATACATACATGCATATACATACATGCATATACATACATGCATCTATTACACAAAAAAATTATGTTTTAAGGCCAAGGGAAGTAATTCTAAGTGAGTCATGACAACCAATAATGTTTCTTTAAGTTTGAAAGCTGAGTTAACGGAGAGGAGTTACAACTAGATGAAATTTCCAAGCAGTTTAAAAGTCCAAGTCATCGATATTCAAGTGGCTAAAAAATGTCAAAAGAAGGACATCTAATAGTCATGATCTGGTGCAGTTCGACCTAAAATGTTTACTGCCAAAACATTTGACTGAGCGGGAGTGAAGCACTTCTGTTATGGGGCTATCCTGCTGTTCAGTACTCTTGAGATTGTGTTGCCATTGACCACGACAATGATTAAAGATGACATACCAGATAAAACATATTTGATGTTTTATCGTCGTGCATTTAGTGTGACAAACAGATTCAATCTTCTATATATTTTTTTTCCACGATCAAAGGTTACCCTCAATGTATGATTAGGGCTATTGGCATTAGAAGATGGGAAAATAAGAGTGGTGGAGATATTTGTAGACTTTGATAGTCATCCACGAATAAAGGAAACCCACAGAGTCTCTCACTGAGTTCATTGTGAACACTTTTAATCAGATTTCAGTAGTTAATAAATGTAGGATGGAACCAACATAGGAGCCTCCACGCGATGTGTTGGACCTCTATAAATATCGGACAAATTTCGTACAAATCACTCCATGCCTTCTTATACAAAAGGAAAGACAAATTTGATAATATAGGGCCAGATACGTTACATAAGAAGAAAGCTGTGATTGTCACGGCCGGAACAACTTTGATTACAGGTCTGATTGATTGGGATTGATCTCGGGCTCAAAAAAACAACAACGACTGTTTCTGATTAAGGAACAAGAGCAGCAATTTTGTAGGAAAGAGGAAGTAGTCGATGCTATTCACTAGTACTTTATTTTATCAATTCCGGTGGGATGAAACTTAAAATTAACCTTGGAGTGATTTGAACGCAAAACGGGAGCAGATGCCCCGAAACATTTATTTCTAGCCTCTAATGTTCCTGACAATTCGTTTCTGACATTTCGTTTTCGTTCAACTACAACAGTAAAAACAAAAGAACAAATAGTAGAAGAAAAGTAGAAGGAAATTATTTCGCATGAACATTTTTGATACACAATCACTGCTTAATGCATGAGACCTAGAATTTTTAAAGGGATTTGGTAAGAACATTGTCTAAGTTAGAGAGAAAAAAAAAGTGCCTGTGGCCGTGGTCCGTATAGAGTCCGCAAGATTTGTGAGAGTTAAATATATCAGCTAATGTTTATGTGGAAAATATCGATAGGGGCGAATTTTCAACCATTACTGGCGAGGGAAAATTAAGAAGTATATTTCGTGTGGAAACCGTGAGCTAGAGCACAGTGAAACAGGTGGAGAGCGAGCGCGCAACCAAGAAAAAACACTTTCTTTTCCTCCACTGCATTAAGACCAAATCATTTCACTTAATGCCTATTTACATAAAGCTAAGTGTGCAATTGATTAACTTCAAGCGATAAATTAGTTCCTAGCTTGCACACCTTGGCTATTTCACACTGGTAATGTTACAGTCGCTTCACAAACCTGGAAATATGTTTGAAGTATTTTTAAAATATCAGAAAACAGCATTTATACAGGACCTAATATGAGAATATTGAATCCAGTTGCTCTGTAATGTAATCTGGCAAGCGATAGATACAAACAGATAGTTGGCAATTTTCTGCCTCAAATTGGTGCTATTAATATCGAATTTCCTCTACATTAAATTCTTAGCAGGTAATTCCTTATAACCTCCAGTAGCGTATCAAAAGATCCTCTCTACCACCCACCACGAATCCTCTTCGACGTTTCATCACCACTGCTAAATAATTTAATGACTGAGTAGCTGATAATTCTACGTTTGAGTAGCACAGTTCATAGTTTATAGATAAAATTGATGGAAGATCATTTGTAAACTGACAATCATGGACAA
>NC_068982.1:57362572-57367201 GCF_001194135.2 Octopus bimaculoides | reverse complement strand
AGAGAGAGAGAGAGAGAGAGAGAGAGAGAGAGAGAGAGAGAGAGAGAGAACGAGAGAGAAAGAAAGAGAGAGAGAAAACTCACTATTAATTACGAACAAATTTTCATAAGAGTCAGCAAAGGAACCTCAATGTGGTTCCTTGACCTGCTAGAAATAGTGGTTAAATCTCCTTTCACACAACATCCTACCATCTAAAATGCGGAAAGGTCGTGTGTAAGTTTATAAAACACCTAAAAGAATAGAATGGTCACAGCTGCAAATTGTTTGATTATACGTTGGCTCGATTAGCAAGGATCTAGCGTTAAACAACAGTAACATCAACTACAACAAGCTTTCATTCACGCATGCGCACACTTCATTACTGACATATACAGACTATTGCAGAAAGATAAATACAAAGACTGACGAATACGATTTGTACCACGCTTTATCGTACATCTATGTAT
This sequence comes from Octopus bimaculoides, assembly GCF_001194135.2. Lineage (NCBI taxonomy): Eukaryota > Metazoa > Mollusca > Cephalopoda > Octopoda > Octopodidae > Octopus > Octopus bimaculoides. The sequence continues at coordinate 57,366,755 of NC_068982.1, read as the reverse complement.
AAATATAAGTCTGTATACACGTTGAATGTCGAGAAGCCAACACAGCTGTTCTGTTTAGTTATAACACTCGGGGATTGCTTTAATCTATTTCCAAGGAAGACAAGAGAAAGAAAAAGAAAACTCCAAAAGAACTGAAGATCTATAAATTAGTTCTGAATGCTGCATGCTAATAGTTATTCATGTACTGACATACATACATGCATACATGCATAATACATACATACATATATACATACATACACACATATACACACATATACACACATATACACACATACATATATCCATCCATCATCCATCCATCCATACATACATAGTAGGACAAGGACAAAGAAATAAGAACCCACAATTTGGTAGAAGCCATAGCCACTCATATTAAAAAGGAATACTGGAGGAATGTCCCATTGAAGGCCTCAATAAAATGTAAGCACAGCAGACTTGATATGATGATTTGGGATAGAGAAGAGGAACTGTGCACAGTTGTGGAAATTAGTTGTCCAGCGGATGTTAACATAAAGATGAAGATCAGTGAAAAAGAGAACACTTATATTGAACTATTGAAAAATTTTCAGTTAATCTATCTATTGCAATAGATTACAAGGTCAAGTTTATACTTGTAATTATTGGGGCCCTGGGATATGTGACACACTGCCGAAATACCAATCTTGAGAAATTAGGCTTCTCAAAACTAGAAACCGAATATTTCTAAATTTTTGTGCAAATTTGTTGGTACATAACTTAATGCACCTATAATGATAGTTATAAATGAGAATTCAGTCAGGATACAAAAGATGTGAGTTCCGTTTTAGCTCGCCATGTATGTATGTATGTGTGTATGTATGTATGTGGGTAGGTAGGTAGGTTAGTAGGTAGGTAGGTAGGTAGGTAGGTATGCATAGGTGTGTGTACATGCGTGTTTATTTTTGTGAGTACGAACAAATATGCACATGTGTATGCACAATCTATACTAACAGACATGTATATTTCTTGTATATGCATTCAGGCAAAATGAAATCATTTATAACTTTGTACTGTAGAAAATTTGGCATGTGCGGTATTAAGGTAAAATATTACTAAAAGATTATATAGAGAGATAGTGTTTACGGAACCCCTCAAATATGTACTTATCTTCCTATATTTCAACCACGTATATCAAAAATAGATGAAGTAAAAAAAATCTACTTATGAAGAAATCACCTGAAATTTATACACCACCACATACTATCAAATACTATAAATGGATTATCCGATTTGACGGTGTATTAAGCAAGCAAACACCAATGTCTTTAATTCTCAGAGGAAATCCATCCTTGACATAATATAAGAAACTGTCATATTAGTGTACGGTATGTTTCGTTGTGTTCTGGAGCTTATTAACTTTGACCATTTAAAAAACATCTCCAGTTTCTTTACCAAGGAGAGTTCTCTTCCAACTTGTGATAAATGAGCTATCAAAATTTTTGAAACAGAGCTCACTAATTTGATACACTTTTCTCGCCCCATCATTACTAATAGGTTACTACTATTTTCTCTTATCGTATTACTTCATGTTCACTATTATTAATTGGTATAAATTCTGTATTCATATAAAGCAAGTAATCGATACTGATAATATCTTAAGATATCAATCATTTTGAAACTTTATACATCTGAACATTTTATTTCTATTTTTAATAAGGAGGAAAGGCAATGCTCCCGACCCTTCGCAGGGCCTCCGAATTTAATGCGAGGAGAAAATGAGGGAGGAAGGTATACTCAAATTGGGGAAGTGACTCGAATGCTTGCAACAGAGTGGACTCCGCTAAAGGTCCGCAAGATACGAGGTGACTGCAAAAACGGATGATGAATAAAATTCTACCACCTATGGCAAGAGATGAACTGAAAAAACAATTAGAGTGAACAAATATCGTAATGCATCCGATGGTCTTACAGTTCCGCTAATCTACTACCCTGGATTGTTATTTTATTATTGACCCTGAAACTATGAAAGGCAAAACTGACACCGGCAGGATTTGAACTCAGCGATCTGATTGTCGGAACAAATTTCGCGATGCATTCTATCCGATAATCTAACAACTTTACCGACTTTTCAGCCTCTTCATTTGCGTACAAGACAAGTTTCTCAAGATTCTTAAAGCTATGCAACAGAGCTTGCAGGTATGGCTGTGTGGTTATGAAGGTCGCTTTGCAACCTCAGGGTTTCGAGTTCAATCTCTCTGCGCAGCAAATGTCTTCTACTATAGCCACAAACCGACGGATAGCTTCCGAATGAATTTGTTAGACGGAACCTGTGTGTGTGTGTGTGCGTATGTATGTGTGTTTATGTTTACTTTTGTCGCCATCACTACATGACAAATGATACAGTTCTATATTTAAGAGATGAGGGATTATGTACATTATATTATTTACATTTGACGGGTATTTGTCCTCATCTTGTTTGTTGTTAGTACAACGTTTCGGCTGATATTCCCTCCAGCCTTCATCAGGTGTCTGATGAAAACACCTGATGAGGACAAATATCCGTCAAATGTAAATAATGTAAATAATGACAAATGGTGCTGGTATGTTTACATCGCCGTAACTTAGTGATTCGGAAGAGACAAAAAGATAGAAAGATTCACAATGAAGTTGTTCATCGAATAACTATACAAATAATGTAAATATTTCAGAAGTAGACATGTTGTTTAAAGCGTTTAATTTAGTTGGATGTTTCTTTCAATATTTAGCCACCGGTGGAGAGACTCGCAAATTTTTTTGTGGCTCACCAAGACTGTTCAGAGTGGAGGCGCAATAGCCCAGTGATTAGGGCAGCGGACTCGCGGTCGGAGGATCGTGATTTCGATTCCCAGACCTGGCGATGTGAGTGTTTATTGAGCGAAAACACCTAAAGCTCCACGAGGCTCCGGCAGGGGGTGGTGGCGACCTCTGTTGTACTCTTTCGCCCCAACTTTCTCTCACTCTTTCTTCCTGTTTCTTGAGTAACGCTGCGATGGACTGGCGTTCCGTCCAGCTGAGGGAACACATACGCCATAAAAACCAGGAAACCGGTCCCATGAGCCTGGCTAGGCTTTAAAGGGCGCATAAATAAAATAAGACTGTTCAGACTGATGTAGGTGAAGATCAGGTTGAACAGAAGCAAGTTAATATCTGCAGAAAAAAAAAAAGGCAAGCAGAAAGGGAACCAGACAATGTAGAAGAATAAGTTGCATCAGAGCGCACTCAGCAAATAATATCTACAAACCAGGTGGCAAAGTTAAATCTCATGGGGGTCTTTGACCTTACTATTTATTACTTGGCTATTAAGTACAACACGAGGTATATTAACATTTCCAAATATAAAAATAATAATCTATATGTCTATGTGTGTGTAGACGAATTTGCAAAACATCATTGAACAAATTGATACGCAGCTCCTCGCTAGTTTACTTGGTTGAACATAAAACAGTGGGAACGAAACAAATGACTATGATATATACCATAATATACTGTGTACAAACTGTTTTAAATGATTAGCCAAACATTGCGTTGCTTAACAATGGATATACAAAAGATTTCATTATTCCTTTTAAATAAAGAAAAGATTATTTCTTTTGAAACATTCGTCTGCGATACAAAATTCAACTTTGCATTGTTTAATCAATTGAAATACACAAATATTTACGAGACACGATCAATGAATTTTGAAGAGAAGATTTTGATCAAAACACCTGGTGCAGCGATAGCTATTGGCTGTCTGGTTAAAAAGTTTGATTTGTAAATGTGGTTCCAAGTTCGACTCCATCGTATCAACCCCTGAGACAAAGGCAACTGTCTTCAACTGTTTTAGCCCCTTGGTGGTTATTGACTTGTGACTGAAATTTGACCACAAAAACAACACTGAAGTCTGTCGTGTGTGTGTATGTGTGTGTGTGAGTGAGAGAGAACGTGTATGTGTTTCTATCTATCTATCTATCTATCTATTTGTCTGTCAGTCTGTCTGTCTCCATGCTTGTCTGTTTCTCCCTCCATTTATTTCTCTATGTGTATGTGTGTGTGTGAGTGAGAGAGAACGTGTATGTGTTTCTATCTATCTATCTATCTATCTATCTATCTATCTATCTATCTATCTATCTATCTATCTATCTATTTGTCTGTCTGTCTCCATGCTTGTCTGTTTCTCCCTCCATTTCTTTCTCTATGTGTG
>NC_068982.1:57360416-57362464 GCF_001194135.2 Octopus bimaculoides | reverse complement strand
GTGTGTATGTGTGTGTGTGAGTGAGAGAGAACGTGTATGTGTTTCTATCTATCTATCTATCTATCTATCTATCTATCTATCTATCTATCTATCTATCTATCTATCTATTTGTCTGTCTGTCTCCATGCTTGTCTGTTTCTCCCTCCATTTCTTTCTCTATGTGTGTGTGTGTGTATATATTTTCAATATATAACCTTTTCTCGTTTATGTGTTTCAGTCATTGAATTGAAGCCAGCCTTGAGCTCCACCTTAAGGGTTTAGTCGAACAAATTGACCACTGTACTTATTTTAAACCGGCTGCTTGTTCGGTGGGCCTGTTTTGCGGAACCACTAGATTACGGAATATAAACAAACCAGCATCGGTTGTCAAGTGCTGGTGGAGATAAGATGGGCTTCCTTCAGTTTCCATCTGCCAAATTCACTCACAAGGTGTTTGGCGTCCCGAGATTGTAATGGAAGACACTTGTCCACGATGACATGCATTGGGAATGAGGAAGCCTATGTATGTATGTATGTATGTATGTATGTATGTATGTATGTATGCATGCACGCATGCATGCATGTATGCATGTATGTGTGTATGAATGTATGTATGAATGTATGTATATTTGTATGTGTATGTATGTACATACATATATATATACATACATACACACACATATATACATATATATACATATACACATACATACACACATATACACACGCACACAAAGATATATGTATCGTGAGGGCGAGTAACCTTACTTTTTCTGTTAGACATAACAGACAAATCTTCCTCGTGTGGTGGTACCCTAATATCTTATATCAAGAAGAAAACATTGAACGAATTAGCCTTTTGTATCACAGCTGTGATGTCTGTGATCATATCAGGTCAACTCACTATCGACGACGACGACGACGAAGAAGAAGAAGAAGAAGAAGAAGAAGAAGAAGAAGAAGAAGAAGAAGAAGAAGAAGAAGAAGAAGAAGAAGAAGAAGAAGAAGAAGAAGAAGAAGAAGAAGAAGAAGAAGAAGAAGAAGAAGAAGAAGAAGAACAAGAAGAAGAAGAGGAGGAGGAGCTAATATCTCGCAGCTGAATTTGTTTGTATTTTCTTTCAATGAGAGCATTCAGGTGGATTTCTTTGAAAAATCACATAGATGACACCCTGGCGATGGATGTCGTCTGTACGTCTATGCGTTTAAGGAGATGCGTCTTAACAGCCATACGCAACAGAGCGGCGTGAAGAAAGAATAAAATAATACTATCGAACTCAATGCTTGAAATTTGATTCGAAAATGAAATTGTTTGTATACAAACATACTGAAACCTGTGAATATAAATACTTATGTGCAAGTATATAATTATAAATGACACGTTAGGATTATTGAAACTGATATAAGCAATGAAAATCTAAATATTTTTTCAAATGTGTTTTGCGCTCTGCATTCGTATTAATCCACGTGCACACATACACAGATGCATACATGAATACATACTTACATACATGTAGACACACAAACATACACGCATACACACACATTATTGATGAGGGAAACGGAAAATAGATTTGGTACAAATCATTATTCAATGGAACGATCGTTTCGATCCATCCAGCATCTGTCCCTTACGTGTAGGATACTGTACGTCTAGTTGTCTTGCATCATTCAGTGCAATCTTTGTCACCTCAGGTATTTGATATAAGGATATCCTACTACTGAGTTTTTCCAGGCATGTTGTACCCTCACGTAGTATGAGATGACACCGACTGCACTGATTGCTGCAACACAGCTAGATGCACAATGTCTCTTACCCGTAAGGGACAGCTGCAGTATGGGAGAAATGACCGTCATGTTGAAAAAACATTCATACCAAATCCATTTTCCGTTTCCCTCATCAATTATTAACTAAGCGAACATTGCGGAATTTCTGACGTAGATCCAGTGACAGTTATACTGTGGATGACATCAGGTAGCCTAAACGGTGGAAGTGCTTTAATCGGCATACTAATAGACATATATGTATATACCCAAAGTCCAAATAATTATATATATATATATATATATAT
>NC_068982.1:57358068-57358520 GCF_001194135.2 Octopus bimaculoides | reverse complement strand
TATATATACATCAAATTTTCTCTACATCACATAAAATTTTCCTGTCTATATATTCTCTTATTTATACGATTTATATATTGTCTACGATGATGGAATACGCAGTATATGGAAATGTGGATTAAGACATTCTGGAATATCCCAGAAACAGCTGCAAGACACTATTATTTGTATGTTCACTTACTTCGCTTCAGCATCAAACTAATTTAAATGAACCGATAAGCTTGTCCAGCCTTGATTAGTCGTTTTCCTCCTCTTTAAATTATACCTACTGTCTCGAAGGTAGGCTACGCATCGCCGGTTCTCCCCCAACTGGACAGAGGCTACTACAACCCTACTCCTCGTGTGAACTTATATCCTAGCAGCTTATCAATTGGAGTACTCAGACCGCATGCCTATTAGTTTAGGTTACCAGTGACCTAAACTCTTCATCTTCTATATATATATATATATAT
>NC_068982.1:57349681-57357993 GCF_001194135.2 Octopus bimaculoides | reverse complement strand
AGAGAGAGAGAGAGAGAGAGAGAGAGAGAGAGATTTGCATGTATGTGTCTGAGTGTCTTTGTTTTTGTTCCCTTACCACTTAGTAATCGGTCTTGATTTGTATACAATCCCATAAATAACTGTTAGAAAACAGGAGTCGAATTTCCTTATCTGTATAGAACTAGATTTAGCGAAAAACCTCAATCTGAGATAGACTACTATATCTAGCAACCTACGCTTTCTCTCTCAGATCACTGAGAGATTGTATCTACACTTTCATGTTTCTCATAATTAATCTATTTGTCACGTTTATGAATTTGTTTTGCAAGATTCCTGATGTGAAATCATGTGTTGTGTTGAAACAAAAATTGTTATATCTCGGTATGGTTATGAGTTTTTCTTGTCAAATAAACGTACAAACTATATATTCGTTCTTCACTCGTTTATTATTATCCTTATTTTATCTTGTGTCCATTGTTTGGAAATCTTTCGTCACACATTTGTGACCTCTTCCATCCACGTGGTTCCCGCTGTTCTGTTTAGTCCATTATGGACTAATTAGAATAGGAGAAAACACATGGACGGAAGAGTCACTGAAGAGGTCACAGATGTGTGACGAAAGATTTCCAGACAATGGACATGATATAGATTAAGAACAAAAATAATCGAGTGAAGAACGAATATATAGTGCGTGTGCTTATTTGGCAAGGAAAAAAAGTGTCCATCCCGAAATATAACAATTTATTTGTCCTTTAGTAGGTTTTGCGTGTAGCAATTTTAGGATTTTTGTTTTGTGCTAGCTACATTGAAGAATGAAGTGGACTGATAAATAAGGGCAAAGGAAAATTGTAAATCATAAAATTAATATCCTCGTGGTGGTTTAATTTGCTGGAAATAGTAACCAAATTTTGTTCAGGGTACAGCATATAGTTTTAAGGAAGAGGAAGAAATATTTGCATAATTTGCAAATTGCTCTCAAACACAAGCAAGCACATATATATTTTACAGGAACACAAACATTTTCACTGTACACCATATATACACGTGTATTTGTACAGATACACTAATGGGAAGCGTGCGCTAGTGACATATACCACTCACGCATTCAGATATATACACACGTACACGTTAAACTATATTCTATTTTGGCTAATATATTGTCAGTGTGTATATTCAGACCTTACATTAATGATATTACATAGTATTAGCTCAACTGTGTTTATCTGCTTGATTTAAAAATACATCATAAAAGAAAAAATGAAAACTTGCAAGAAACAATATTTCAAGAATTCTTTCTTTTCCATCTCTTTCCTTCTCTCTCTTTCCCTCTCTGTCTTTCTCTTCTGTGTTCCGCTTTTTGATTTATGATATCGCCAAAGAATTGGTACAAATATGCGATTATACGAGAGGCTGTTGAGAGATTTACTGCAACCGTGTCCGGTTGCTATGCATTCTATACAAATTGCACAAATTAACAAACAACAAAGTATAATAAATAAATAAATTTATTCATTAAAAATTATACAACGCACACGCACACACACACACACACACACACACACACACACACACACTCACACATGTGCATGCTCATACTAAAAAAAACGGTCAAGTTATTAACTATTGTTAACTGGAGAGAAAAATACATTAAACAACGAAACATGAAACAATATGGACGCGCTCTTGAGACCGGAAGAAGAACGTAGCAAAGGAACAGGTGACGATGATAGATTTATGGCTGATACAAGATAAGCTTTTATTTATTATATTTACTCCTTTTTTTCACAAGCTAGGATGATGATGAAGAAATGTCACGAAAAAGAACCTACAAAATGGCTGAAGATTTAGGCTATACAAATATTTTGAACACTTCAAAAGTTAACCATTATTCAGATAGTCATTTCATGATCATCAGGAAGAGAGAACGAACTAGCAGAAGCAAAACGGGTATAAAATGTGGTTTATTATGATAGAATACATTATATATACATTACCAATATTACCACAAAGTTGCAGTATTTTGTATGAGAGTGATTCCTCTAAAGACGTATAGTTTTGAAAACAAGTAGCATACTTCATAGCTTGGTGAAACGAAATCGTTCCGAAAGTGAATGAGAGCCTCAGGTACCGATATCTCGCGGTTATTTCCATTCATTAGTGTCATATACTCCTCCACTCCGAAACGAATCGCAACACCCAGTCAGAAGCGGCGAGCTGGCAGAAACGTTAGCACGCCGGGCAAAATGCTGCTTAGCGGTATTTCGTCTGCCGTTACGTTCTGAGTTCAAATTCAGCCGAGGTCGACTTTGCCTTCCGTTCTTTCGGGGTCGATTAGATAAGTACCAGTTACGCACTGGGGTCGATATAATCTACTTAATCTGTTTGTCTGTCCTTGCTTGTCCCCTCTGTGTGTAGCCCCTTGTGGGCAATAAAGAAATAAGAGGTATATATACAAATAGCGTAAAATTCATGTGCTGATATGCAAAAGCATCACACAAGTAAAAGAGAATTCGAATTTTGTATTAGATGCAACTCATTAATGTAAACATTATCAACATCAATGTATGCATCGTTAAACACTATAAAGCTGCGGTTATTCGTCTATGAGTGATCCTTTTTAATATATATATATATATATATATATATATATATATATATATGTATGTATGTATGTATGTAGTGTTAAAAAGCACAGCATATTTCAAGGCTAGCCGAAACGAGATTGCCTCGAAAGTGAACGAGAGATACAGACACCGATATTTCCCGTTTATTTACGCTCAATTTGTGTCACGTACTCCTCCACCCGCAAAACGAATTGCAAAAGACGAAATATCGCTGCTTTGTAGCGTTTGACAACACACATATATTGAGTATGTGACTATGTATGCTTACGTTACTGAGCTACTTCTAACACAAATTTAGAATTTTGCACGATATATAAGCTAAGCACTGGGATCGATGTTATCGACTTACCCCCTCCCTCGAACTTCCTGGCCGTGTGCCAAAATTTGAAACCGTTATACACTGTTATATTTGGACAAGTGTATGCAACTTGGTTGCTGTACTTAAAACGTTCCAGTTGTTGTACTCTCCGGCCTTTCCAAATGCCTGTTGTATTAAATCCACCAGAGGTAGGTTGCTCTCATTCTGTTGTTTATATACGTTTATATACGTTTAGGCGCAGGAGTGGCTGTGTGATAAGTAGCTTGCTTACGAACCACATGGTTCCGGGTTCAGTCCCACTGCGTGGCATCTTGGGCAAGTGTCTTCTACTACAGCCTCAGGCCGACCAAAGCCTTACGAGTGGATTTGGTAGACGGAAACTGAAAGAAGCCTGTCGTATATATGTATATGTATATGTATATATATATGTGTGTTTGTGTGTCTGTGTTTGTCCCATAGCATTGCTTGACAACCGATGCTGGTGTGTTTATGTCCTCGTCACTTAGCGGTTCGTCAAAAGAGACCGATAGAATAAGTACTAGGCTTACAAAGAATAAGTTCCGGGATCGATTTGTTCGACTAAAGGCGGTGCTCCAGCATGGCCACAGTCAAATGACCTAAACAAGTAAAAGAGTGAAAGAGTATACGTGATGCTCTCCATTCTAGTTTCTTTTTCTTATGATTCTAATAGTTTGTTACGGTTTAACAAGAGTAGATAAATTTTCACTGATCCAGAGATTGAACTCACGTTCACTAACGAACCTACAACACTTATGCTAATAATTACTTTTCTTTTGCCCAATTGGTGGCGCATTGCCACCTTCAGACAGTTAGTGGATCTACAGATGGTTTGGTTTCTAGTCTCAACCATTTTTGTGCCCCTGGCTTTATAGCTGATTTTGCTGAAAAGTGCAGCACTTTATCTACTGAAAACAAACTCACGCACAGAAGATTCTTGCACTCTCAGAACGTTTACATGGACCTACTGAATTGAGGAAGTGGCCGTATCTGGTCACGAGTCGACTTCCACTTTATAAATACATATAAATATAAAGATAATATTAATATATCAAGAAATTATGATGTATTGCATTTGATATACTGTATTCATCAATGTTGTTTAAATTTATACCACTGGTCGATCGAAATCATATGATGTAGCTCATTTTGCTTAAATAATGCAAATTATTCAAGTCATAAATGTGTTCTATATTTTGTATATATTTAAGTCGCTTAGCCACAGGGGATTTAAAGACAAGGTTCGACAATCGTCGTGCCGATGACGCCTAGTGAGGTAGAAGCACATGTCCATGACTGCCTCTTTTCTCCAGACAGTAAATGTACCTTTTCTTTTAAGGCATGTCAAATTTAGAGAATATTTGAATCTTGAAATTATTTTCCTTCATCACATGGATGCGCTTTTAATTGCAATTTGTTCATTATGACACATCCTTTAGAAGTGGAGAAAATCATAATAAATTACTGCCGTAGATTAGTTGATATACCCGTATTTGCCTATGCTATTCAAGTACATTCTATTGACCTCTGAGTTATCTCTCGTAACTCATTTTTATTTATATAAATGGTTTACTTATCTATCTGTCTGTCTCTTTCTCTGCCCGTGTGTGTGTGTATGTGTGTGTGCGTGCATGTATATGCATACTCGTTTACAAACCTATAGTGAGGCTGCCAAAGAAAATTTTAGAGGCGTATTACTTAATGTTACTGAAGGTGCGTGGCTTAGTGGTAAGGCTGTTGGACTTATGATCGTAAGATTGTGATTTCGATTCCTGGACCGCGTGACGCGTTGCGTTCTTGAGCAAAACACCTCATTTCACGTTGCTCTAGTTCACTCAGTTGGCAAAAATGAGTAATCCTGCGACGGATCGGCGTCCCGTCCAGGTGGGGAATATATACGCCATTGAAACCGGGAAACCGGCCCACATGAGCCTGGCATTGCTCGAGAAGGAAACGTTTACTTTTTATTTTTTATTACCTAATGTTAACATCTCGATGCCTATTGAAACTATGAAATGAAGACGATATCGTAGATATAGTACAAAATCATATTACTAATTAGTTGATATTTTAATGTATTAGCAAATATTCTGTTGTTCTCTTAGAATGAATGAGGACTTGAAAACGCATATAGAGCGAGTTTCAGAAAGTTATGAGTTTATTAATATTAATTTAAACACTTGACAGTTGTGCTTAAGCGAGTTTCCGATTCTATATATTTTTGATAGGACCGTTGATAGAATCTCCAGAAAGTTGTTCAGCTTGCTAAAAATAGCAGCTAAATCACCACCGCTCCAGATATCAGCTTACCGTTTTAGATAAATAAAAATCATATGAGAAAAAAGAAATAAAAATGAGATTGCAATGATCGATCTGGCTTGACTTGAGACTAAACGAAATTGTTGTTGCAAACATTCAGTCTCAGATATACATGAATAATTTCCATCTGTTTAGACAGTTACCAGGAGATTAAGACAAGTATCAATAGCTTAAAAATCCTTTCATCCCAGACAATAAGAAATCGTGTGCAGCGTTACTAAGGTGATTTAGAGTAAATCTTCAGAGAATATATAGCAACATATGGCACGATATTGATTGCGATGTTGACGTTATTGTTGGTGATCCCCAGCTCAGAACTAATTTAGGAAAATCTATAATGAAAGATGCTCCAGGTGTGGCCATCAAATTATTTTATAATGAAGGTTTGATATATCTAAAATTACGCTATGCAATGTGTCTCTCAGGTTTTAAGAAAACAAGGTGCAATTTGATAGAAATTAGACATGTTTTTAGCTGGTCGAAAGAACTTAAAGAGACACTTTTGTAAACGATTAGTATTTTTGTGTTGTGTAAAGGTGCAACAGGATGGATGAATTTAGGATTGTAGTGTAACAGTACAGAGTAGTAGTGTAATATTGTGATGCGGAGAAATATTAGTTTAGTGTGGTGGCATAAAATCAGAGTTGTGCAACAGAGCAATAATGAAATGTAATACTTTTTAAGTGTGATCTCGTTGAGTAACATTATAGTTGGATAATACTTGTAGTTTAGCCATTAGTCAGATTTCATCTAGCAGATCCATGATCCAAGACAGCCCAGTTGTAACGAAGTCCTCTTTGAACAAACATTTTCAAAGAAGTCATTTGTCTCCATAATATTGTATAAGGTGATTTAAGAAGGTTGTTCAACTGTTGCCCATATACTTGTACAGTATTCACATATCTTTTGAGTTTAAATTCATTTCTTCATATATCTATGCATATGTTGTCATTAAGTCTTAGGTCAGCTCTGACCGAGCACGCTGATTAAAGACATTCTTGCCGTGATTCTGCCCTCCTGCTCCAACTGAAATTGTGTTTTCCAATCTCACCAACATTTTACTTTTAAGATAGAATGATTTGAGAGAGGGAGGAGGAGGAAGAGAGAGAGCGAGCGAGAGAGAGAGAGAGAGAGAGAGATAGAGAGAGAGAGAGAAAGAGAGGTGAGCCTGTGCTTTCATTGATGTTATTGTTGTTGTTAGTATTTAGTCACAAGTCGGCTCTAAACGAGCAGAATTCGAGCCGTGACTATCATCACTTTTATTTCGAAATTGCATAGAAATACATATTAAACAATATATTTATATATTCTTAAATTTTTAAGTCAATTAGAACGTGATTTAAGGGGATTTTTTATTGATATTTCTTGGTGGTCGGTCGATCAGGTAAGAATTCTTGCACTGATTCGTGGGGGAATTGGTACTTTCGTTGCTTTTAAGTTCAATCCAACCTTAATTAAGTAGATCTTCTAATTAGTCGACCGATCGTTTTAATGGATTGTGATTGTTGTCTTGTCTAGTCACTGGGGATGAATTTCTTAGGAAATTTATTAGTAGAGGTTTCCAGAAAAAAAGACTTCCATGTCCGAGCTACAAACTTCATTGAGCAGATCTCCATATCAAACTTGAGAAATTGGTGAGGACCACAGCTTACCTGCGTTTATGTTGAACGGCGAACTCTTCACTGGTCACCAAAACAGAGTGACATCAAAGAAAATTTCAAATGCGTTTCTGAAGAAAGTTCTTGGTGTTTTCACATTGACTGTCATTATTGATATACTATAATTGCGAGGCGTGATGACATGTCATCCAACAGTTTGTCACCTCCACTAAAAATGCCACGGGACTGAACTCGAGGACCAAAGCGTTTGAGGAAGAATCGCTGCATACGCAACTCAGAGCAGGATTGGTCTTGAAGCTGTTGCAGCGAAATGTACTTCTCACATTTTAGCCTCCAGGCTAAAATGTGAGATGCTAAACTGCAAGCCTAAATTTCATGTGGACAGCCCCCTTCGTGCGCCTTCGTTCACGAAGTCAAGCAATGACGAAAAGAATTTTGTTTTCCCATAGAAATTAAGAATGTCGAAGTGAGGAAAATAGTTAAAATACAAGAAAAAAAAAGTCGTCTATGAGATGCTAATCTGCTATATCAGCCATAAAAGGTGTGATAGACTTGACAGAGGTCAATATTTCATAGGGAGCATAATATTATTTAATACCATTGACTGCATTAGGATATTAACTTATTTATCTGAGAGAACAGGAAGTTTAAAAAAAAAAAAAAAAATTACATTTTAATCAACATTTAAAACTTTGACCTAAAGTTTGTAACAAAGAAAAAGATCCGTATACAGACAGAAGAATGTTATGTTTGTCTTGAATGATTTGATCAAATAAAGGTGTAAATGTCAGAGGGAGAAAGTGACGCCTTACAACAAGGGAAAGCTGGTACATGTATATATACAGATAGAGACATAAACATATGTGTCTATGTATGCATTAATGTATGTTGTGTGTGTGTGTGTGTGTGTGTGTGTGTGTGTGTGTTTGCATGTCAGAAAGATTGAGTACGAATACAAGAGAGAGAGAGAGAGAGAGAGAGAGAGAGAGAGAGAGAGAGAGGGGGAAGGAGAGGCATACAAACAGACAGACAGACCAGCAGACAAACAGAGGTAACTGGCTTCGTGCTGTGTCCAAGGATAAATATACTAAAAGTATCCAAAATCTCACATAACTGTTGGACATATACAGAATTAGAGGAAAAAGTCTAGAATCACTGGCAGAAGTGCATAATTTACGAGTAGAACCCATCCTGTGGCCATAACACTGACGTCTATGTAAAATAATGCTTTGCACCTTTCGTACTGTGTAAAGAGCCCATAACTATGCCACGAAACAAGTAAGTGGTAGGTCAAATGCGCCTGCGTCTTAAGACATTTGAAAGATCAATGAATGAGGTCAGTTACGTATGTGCGCGTATACACATCTATCTATCTATCTATCTATCTATCTATCTATCTATCTATCTATCTATCTATCTATCTATCTATCTATC
>NC_068982.1:57349095-57349671 GCF_001194135.2 Octopus bimaculoides | reverse complement strand
TATATGTGTATGTATATACATATATATGTATATATATATATATATATATATATATATGTATTTATATACGTGTATATATATAATGTATATACATAATTGTTAAAAAGGACAACAAGCATTAAGGCAAAACTTTTATGCTTCCTTTTTCTTCTTTCTCTCCGTCTCCTTATTCTTTCACTCCCTTCCTCTCCGTCGTCATCTCATTAATATATGCCATTCTCATTTTCCTTATTTTTCCCTATTTGTCGCTGATGACGGAATATCCTATACTCAGGGGTATCCCAGAAACAGATGTAAGACTTTGAATTTTTTTCCAATAATAATATTGTATATGACTTGAGATGTTTGCCTTGCCTTAATGTTTGTTGCCCTATTTAACAATTATATATCATCTGCATGAGAAATCTGCAATGGCTCCATAAAACTACCGTCTCGGCTATAAATTTGAAGCACTAGTAATCCGTTACAGCACTTACCTAGCTTACCTAATCGTTTAGATCACCTGTGAACCAATCCCCCATACTTTGTTTATGTATATATATATATATATATATATATATATATATATATATATAT
>NC_068982.1:57347550-57348742 GCF_001194135.2 Octopus bimaculoides | reverse complement strand
TATATATATATATATATATATATATATATATATATATCTTGCAACTACTCGTGGACTGCTTGTGATTTTTTTCCTCTGTCTTCCTTTTCTTTTGGACTTTCATATGTCTCCGGTTTCCGAAGAAGAGCTTTGCTCGAAACGTAAAACAGCCGCTCTTTCTTTCCTTCTCTGAATGTTCTATTAATACTTTGCATGCACTACGTCCTTGCGCTTTTTCCTTGTTGTCTTTTTTCTCCGTATTATTTTTTTGATTAATTATATACAATATATATATATATATATATACACACTTAGAGGATATAATCATTAATATCATTCTATGAGTGATCAGTGTCTAGTGTATAAAAAACGACTATCGGTAAAATTAAATTTTAAGTGCATAATTATAAAAATATATTCATAATTAAGGGCACTGGAATGCCAGCGCCTATACGCTAGAAGTAGATGTCAAATACCTACAATCCACTCTAAATTTATTCTCTCTTTATAACTCAAGGCCGAATGCGAGTACATGAGCAAGAAGATTTACAAATTTCAGATAATCCTATGTCTTAAGATTTTGTCCTCTGTAATGACGATTACTTTGCACTAATCATTAGAGATAAACTGACAACACATAAGCGAAAATACGAATACATACCGATAAATTTTTGCGTACCGATACCAATACATACATACATTTCCCGCGTGTATATTACGAGATAGGCGATTAGATGTAATATATAAACGGGAAATGCATGTACGTATTGGTATCTGTAGGCAAAAATTTATCAATAGGAACTTTATATCTAATGTCCACTAAAGTTTGAACTGTCCTGCTAAAGCTAACTAGAAATAGTTACGTGGAGGTACAGACTACACGAAAGCAATGGGTTCTATTCAGCTCGCAGTATTACGTGATGTTTTACGACATATCCATCGCGTAGGTAGAGCGAAAACGAGGAGTCTAGAACTCATAAAATGTTCTCGTTCGGACGAATAAACAGTATAAGTACAGTAATGTTTTAGCCAAGGTAAAATTTGTGGAAGGCTTGCGATTTGGTTTCATTGTAATCACTTATATATATATAATCCATATACACACACACACACATGCATATATATATATATGTATATATATATATCTATATATAGATATATAATTATATACACAAATATATATGTATTACATATATATATATATTGTGTTTTT
>NC_068982.1:57344119-57346736 GCF_001194135.2 Octopus bimaculoides | reverse complement strand
ATATATATATATATATATATATATATATATATAAATGCATACTTAAATATGCATGTACATACACACATGCACACACACACACACGCACACACACACACACACACACACACACGCACACACACACGCACACACACAAGCATACACACATGCACACACATAGCTATACATCTCTTCCACCTTAGCACCCTTCCTCTATTCAATACACTTTCCTTAGTAACAAACATATAGATATCTTACTTTACATATACATGTATGTGTGTGTGCATGTGTATACATATATATGTATGTATCTATGTATATATGTATATGTACCTACATATATACATATATACATATATGTATATATATATATCTATATATAGATATATAATTATATACACAAATATATATGTATTACATATATATATATATTGTGTTTTTATATATATATTATGCATATATATACATACATACATACATACATACATATATATATGCGCATATACTCGTACATAATAGTAAATATATATCTATATGTATATACACACATACGCACACAGACACACAATACACACACGCACATATATAGTGTCGATATATGCATACACATTTGTGTATTCGTGAGGGAGTGTCTATGAATAGTTATTTGGGAGGATTTTTTTTCCTTCTTGCTAGGTAGACGTTTGATTTATTGCGTGCCAAGCCTGTTTGCAGGTGTTCACTTCGGTCTGATATGTTCTCACATGGTGGCCAGACGGTAGGAAGTGTCAGGTTTAGGAGTAGCTGCCAGTACAACATCCTATAAGTACCACGTCGTCAATGTCGGTCCCTCCACCGACCTCCACCGCGTCTATTATCGCTAAGTTAATGATAAGAATAACCCTTTCTATTATATAGTCTCAAGGCCTAAATGTTTGGTGAAAGTGGGAAAGGTCAGTTACAGCGACGCCATTGCTCAACTGGTACTTATTTCATTGACCCCGAAAGGATGAAGGGTAAAGTCGACCTCGGTGGAATTTGAACTCAGAATATTAAAGACAGACGAAATGCTGCTAAGCATTTTGCTCGGCGTGCTAACGATTCTGCCAGTTCGCCACATTAGTAATAATAATAATAAAAATAATAATGATAATAATAACAACAACAACAACAACAACAACAACAACAACAACAACAGCAATAATAATAACAACAGCAATAATAATAATTATAATAATCCTTTCTAGTATAGGCACAAGACCTGGAATTTGTGGGGATGAAACTAGTCGATTACATCGACCTCAGCATTTCAATGGTACTTATTTTATCGACCCTGAAAGGGTGAAAAGCAAAGTCGACCTCGGTAGAATCTGAACTCTGAACAGAAAGACAGACGAAATACTGGTAAGCATTTCGTCCGGCGTGGTAACGATTCTGTCAATCCTTTCTACTAAAGGCACACGGCCTGCAATTTTGACCACAATGTTCAACTGGTACTAATTTTATCGGCCCCGAAAAGATGAAAGGGAAAGTCGACCTCAGTGGAATTTGAACTCATAATGTAAGGACGAACGAAATACAGCTTAGCATTTTGATTGGCATGTAAACGATTCTGCCAGATGGCCGTCATTTTGGCACAAGGCCAGCAAGTTCGAGGAAGGGACTAGCCGATTACATCGATCCCAGTATGTAACTGGTATTTATTTTATCGACACCGAAAGGACGAATGGCAAAGATGACCACGGCGAAATTTGAACGCATAATGTAAGGGCGGACGAAATGACGCTATGCATTTTGACCGGTGTGTCATGATTCTGCCAGCTTGCCCCTTATGATAATAATAATAACAACAACAACAACAACAACAACAACAACGACGACGACGACGACGACGACGACGATGATGATGAGGATGATGAGGATGATGATGATGAGGAGGATGATGATGATGATGATGATGATGATGATGAGGATGATGATGATGATGATGATGATAATAATGGTTTCAGATTTTGGCGCAAGGACAGGAAGTTCGGGGAGGGGCTCAATTTCTTATTTCATAGTCCCTGAAGGAATTAAAGACAAAGTCGACTGCGGCGGAATTTGAACTCGGAATGTAAAGCTGGAAGACATGCCACGGGACATTTTATGCGGCATGCTAAACCAATATTTGTATTGCTTTCAGTTGTGGGTGTCATCGTCGTCGTCGCAGTCCTCTTGGTTACTGCAGCCTTGGAAACGGGCGGGGGTGGCGTCGTTGTCCTCCCTTCTCCCTTCTCTTCCTCCTCTTTCTTTCCTCCTCTTTCTCTTCCTCTTCTTTCTTTTCCTCTTTCTCCGCCTCTTCTTTCTTTTCCTCTTTCTCCTCCTCTTTTTTCTTTTCCTCTTTCTCCCCCTCTTCTTTCTTTTCCTCTTTCTCCTCCTCTTCTTTCTTTTCCTCTTTCTCTCCTCTTCTTTCTTTTCCTCTTTCTCCTCTTCTTTCTTTTCCTCCTCTTCTTTCTTTTTCTTCTCCTCCTCCTACTCCTACCCCTCTTCATCCTCTTCTTCCACTTCCTCCTCTTCCTCCTTCTCATCATCATCGTGACGACTACCTCTTCCTTTTCCGCCTCTCCCTCACCCTTCATAACGCTAGTTCTTCTTCCTCCACACCATCAGCACCACC
>NC_068982.1:57337928-57343784 GCF_001194135.2 Octopus bimaculoides | reverse complement strand
GTATGTATGAATGCATGTATGTATACACACACACACACACACACATGTTGAGGCGATATCCACAGATTTTCGGAAGAAATTATAGCCAGCACTGATTTTGTAACAATGTTTCGTATCCGAAGTGTTAAATGTAAACGAAGAATGAGGTTGAGGATGAAAAAATGTTTACAGCTGACGTCTCAGATATGAAACGTCGTAACAAAATTAGTGCAGCCTATAATTTCTATAGAAAATCCGTAGCGATTACCTTAACACGTGATATAAGTGCACTGCTAGCACGGTATTGACGTATAAAAACGTTTAATATACTTTGTAGCATATTATGGTTGCATAATGAAATACCGTATGCCTACACGTCATTAATAAGCTTATATAACCGAAGCGTCTTATCATTGAGAGAAATTAGTCGGAACGTTTGTACAAATTAACACATAACGAGTTCGAAAATCTATAAACAAGGAAAAGGCTTGCATACAAGATTTGTGGCATTCTGCTTCTTTGAATTTTTCTTTTATATTATCAATGATTTTTAAATTAAAGAAAATCTTTCCTCAAATTCATACATATATGCATACATGTATGCACACACACACACGCACACACAGACACTCAGACACGCACACACAGACACACACACCTATATATGGGTGATTATGAAATATTTATCTCTTAGTACCGATACATTTATAAATTACAAAGGTTTTTTTTCAAAATTGAAATCACCATAACTGAAAATGATTTTCGGCCAGTCTGTAAAATTTTCTTATACCAATGCTAACTTGATGCAGTCTATGACATCTTTTATGATTAAGTTTGTGTCACGCACATTTGGAATACCATGTGGCACCTTGGGCAAGTATCTTCAACTATAGGCTCCGGTTGACCAAGGTCTTGTGAATGGATTTGATAGACGGAAACTGAAAGAAGCCCATTGTGTGTGCGTTCGAGCGTTTGTGTGCGTGTCTTTGTGTCCGTCGTTGTCCACTACCACCAATTGACAAGCCGTGCTGTTGTGTTTACGCCCCTGTAACTTAGCGTTTCAACCTAAGAGACAGGTAGAATAAATACCAGGTTTAGAAAAATATAGAAGTACTGGATTCGATTCAATCGAGTAGAAATTCTTCAAGGCAGTGCCCCAGAATGGTCGCAGTCTAATGACTGCAACAAGTAAAATATAAAGATCGATAAGAAGGGTACAGTGAAATTGTTGCGGGGATTGCAAAGTCTAACGTTTCGGACAGAATTCTTCATCAGAAAAAAGTTGAGAGGAGAGAAACTAAAGAGAGTAGGAGTTGTTTTATATTCTCTAAGTAAGAAAACTGGCAGTAACTGATGAGGAACTATTCAGGACCACAGGAGCTTTGTACAAAGAGCAGCAAGTTGTAGTAGGGAAAAGCAAGGGGAGAGAGAGATAAAAGCAGGGGGAGAGGGAGGGAAAGTACTATGAAATGAAGAGATGTGATTGAAGTAAAAAGTGGGACGAGGGAAAAAGATGTATACCTACACACATAAGTATATGTTCATGTACACATCTATGTACATATGCATACATAAATACATACATGCAAATGTACACACGCACACACGCACACACACACACACACACACATATATATATATATACATACACACGCATATATATATATATATATATATACGTACTAAAAATGTCAATTGAGCTTTACTGTACCAGTATGATTTTTTTCACAATATCGTGTTATCTCATTCTTGAATGTGAGCGCGGGTAATCAATACAGCTGACTCGTTTATGCCTACATCTCTACTCCTTTGCCTGTCTCTCTCTCTATCTATCTATCTATCTATCTATCTATCTATCTATCTATCTATCTATCTATCTATCCATCTATCCATCTATCTATCTATCTATCTATCTATCTTTCTATCCATCTATCTATCTATCTACACACATATACGCGTACACGCACATATAATTATGTAATAACCTATCCAGTTTTCTGACTATTATGTTACAGAAAACTAAAACTAGGAATTATACTAAACTAAGAGGAATCTTAATAACACCAACAAAACATAGCAACAATACCAAGAAGACTTATAAAACAGTAATAAAAATGCCGCTGATGGTAATATTGATGATGTTAGGGAATAATAAAATCAATATTATTAGTGTTAAGCTAACTGTTTTTGTTGTCTGGTGCCATTGTTATCATTATGAATAATATTATATTACTATTATTATTATTATTATTATTAATAATAATGTGAAAAGCAGTACTATTATTTGCTTTTTGTTTTTGTGATAACAGATATTGTTAACAAGACATGAAATAATGCTGTGACGACAGTAGAGTATGGAAAGGAAAGATAATTCGGCGTTCTCAATTAATATGGTGAGTTAGCAAACAAAGCGAAAATATACGCCACCACCCACGCCACACAACGTATAGGTATATGTATGTTCATGTGTGTGTGTGTGTGTGTGTGTGTGTGTGTGTGTGCGCCTGTGTGTCTATGTGCATAAGTGTATGAGTTTACGTGTGTGCGTGTGTGTATGTGTGTGTGTGTCTGTGTGTGTGCTTCTCATTATGTTTATATATTATAACGTATATTATCGCGAAAGTTGACAATTCTTTAAAATTTATTCAGATTGTTGCCTGGGAGGTAATCATCAGATGGTATATGAACGAAGAAATGTTTTGAATGATCTCTCTCTCTCTCTCTCTCTCTCTCTCTCTCTCTTTCTCTTTATCTCTCTTTCTCTCTCTCTCTTTCTCTCTCTCTCTCTTTCTCTCTCTCTCTCTCTCTCTCTCTCTCTCGGTCTCTCTCTCTGTCCCATCTCTCTCTTTCTCTTTCAATCTGTTTACTTGTCTTTTTCTTTACTCTCTCTCTCTCTCTCTCTCTCACACACACACACACACACAGACACACACACACATACACACACATACACACACAAATACACTCATCACATGATTGAAAACTCAACAAGAAGGATGCTTAATAAAAGATAAAGCAAAATACATATTTTTTCATCACGAATACAGAAAATAATTTCCATCTCGTCACCCTGTCTTCGTTCTTTCTTCTCCTAGTTCACGTCATCGTCATCGTCCTATTTCTCCTCCTCTTCTTTTCTTGTCGTTGTTGTTATTATTGTTATAATTATTACTATTACTACCACAATTGTTGACGTTGTTATTATTATTACTATTGTTGTTATTATTAGTATTATTATTATTATTATTATTATTGTTTATCTTTTACTTTCCTACGAAGATCATATCATACCCGACTTCCAATTAATAGAATAGTATGTTTACTATGTGTTCGAGCTCTTCCGAAGCATACATGTTTTTGTTATATTAACCATTCTGAATCGTGTAAAAAACTATGTAATATGGCGTCATAGCTTTCTCCGAATTGCGTCGAAATATGTCTGTGTAAACTGCAGTCCAGTTTTGAGGCGTACATTTTTCTAACGAATAAAAAAGAAATCGGGAAAAAGAAATCATTTCTTGTCTCCCAAAACTCTATTTCATCAACATTATCGTCATCATATTTTGTCACCACTTTTTATTTTGTCTCCTTCCATATATTTTTAATTGGATTTTCTTTCTTGAGTGTTATTTGATTGTTTTGTTTTTCGTTTATTTTCCATATTATTATCTTGGCTGTTAGTAGAAGTGATATGTTTTTAGTTCAAACAGAGACAAGCTAACGCACACACACAGGCACAAACACTCAAACATACACAAAAACGCAAAGTTTGCCAACTGACATGACATATATACATGCACACAACCATAATATAATATATATATATAGAAAGAGAGACATATACTCACACCCACATATATACATTATATATCTATACATGCATATATACACATATACATACACATACATAAAGATATATATATATTTTTTACATATATTTGTATGTACATACATACATACATACATACATACATACATAGACACATAAATGCGTACATGTACACTCGCACTCATATACATGCTCTCAACAGCATGTATATGCTTATTTATAGATATATGAATATATAATTATGCCCATACGAATACAGGTTTGTATACAGTCATTCTGCAATTTGAAATCTGCATAACTTCAGTTCTATATTTGATAGAATTAATTTTTGAGAAAAATACATTTTATTTTACAATAGATACATTTTTGAGAGTGTTAACTTTCAATGTCCGTATATACAAACTGTTGGTGAGATTCCGAAATTTAAGGGATACATTTTGTCATTGATTTCTATTTATATTCTGAATCACATTAGTTATCCTAGATGGAAGTAGTCATTAGAATGAGTTACAGTTGAATAAATAGCATTCTCTATAAAATATATTTCAAATAAATATGTTTCAAATCTTGGCACAAGTTCATCAATTTCAGGGGACGAGGTAAGTTGATTACATTGACCCCAGTGCTCAACTGGTACTTATTTTATCGACTCCAAAAACAAAGTTGATCTCAGCGTGAAGTCGATAAAAAGCAATTTTTCCTGCGCACTAGCAATTTTGACAGCTCGCCGCCTTATATATTTCAAATAATTAATAATGTCTAACATTTTGAAATGTAACTGTAACTAGGATAACATACAACATGCGTTTAAAAAATAACCGACTTTATTTTCCGCCAAAACTAATGCCGCGTGGGTAAAATCCTTTGGTTAGGAGTAACGCCATTCTTTCTGAGCATGCGTTAAAACTTTTGCGTTAGGCTGCTTCAGTTCTCGGCTGTTATGCTTAGACTACAGATGTGTAGTGCGCTCTTGTCGGATTTTCGTTTTCCCAAAGGTGACCGAACACATCGAGCAGAGACCATAAACCCGTGTCTCATCACTAGTGATAATGGTTTTCATGAAGTCAGGTTCGTGGTTTGCACAGTGCAGCATATATCCTGAGCAGTTTCCATGCAGAGTTGCTTCTGCTGCTCCGCCAGCAACTTGGGGACGAATTTCACCGACACTCCCCGCAGGCACAAATCCTCCGTTGAGATGAAATGCATTGATTTTGTGCTTATTTTCACTTCGGGAGCAATTTTCTGAACTGTTACATAATGATCTTCCATGACTATTCCCCGAAACTTCTCAGATGGTTCTTCGTTTCGGCTTGCAGATAAGCCTGCTCGAGCATGCCTTGCTCTCTGCTGAGGTGCGGCCATGTTTGAAGCGGTTGTGCCACTCCTTTATCTGAGTTTTGCCCATACCCTCATCAAAGGCTTGCTGAATCTTCTGGGTGGTTTGAGCTTTAATATCAGCAAACTTTTGGTAAAACTTGATGTAATACACGTCTGTACTCAAGGCGTAACAGCTGGAAACTGACGCGGAAAGAACGTAAAATGAGTGGGTGGGGGTGACATTTCACGCATCTTGACTTTATTTACCCATACGTTTTTGCGATGTAGACTACAATTATATCGATTTACAGATATGATATTAAATATTTGAATAAAAGAAGGGTAAAAATTCCGCTTTCCAAAAATAAAAGCGAAGGCTTCAAAAACCACCAATTCTACGATAAATACACACACGAGCAATGCAATGAACACTTTAAAAAATAGGCCTACCTTCAGGATGGAATTTGAAGATAGTTTACATTCCCCAATATCAATTGATCTCATGCTGCGCATAAGAAAACATGCTTTCCAATCTTCGGTTTGGAGATTGTACCATCTATTACCAAAATATTCACTACGTCAAACTCGTGTGCGTTTCGAATTTTTAAACGTCCCGCTCCGTTGAAAGATAAAACTTTCGTGTGTGTATTTATCGTAGGCGTAGGAATGGCTGTGTGGTAAATAGTATGCTTACGATCCACATGGTTCAGGGTTCAGTCCCTCTGCATGGC
>NC_068982.1:57329006-57337699 GCF_001194135.2 Octopus bimaculoides | reverse complement strand
TGTGTGTATATCTGTGTTTATCCCCCCAACATCGCTTGACAACCGATACTGGTGTGTTTACATCCCCGTAACTTAGCGGTTCGGCAAAAGAGACCGATAGAATAAGCACTAGGCTTAAAAAGAATAAGTCCTGGGGTCGATTAGCTCGACTAAAAAGGCGGTGCTCCAGCATGGCCAGTCAAATGACTGAAACAAGTAAAAGAGTAAAAGAGTAGGATTGGTGGTTTTTGAAGCTTTCGCTTTTATTTTTGGCAGGCGGTATTTTTACCCTTCTTTTATTCAAATATTTAATATTATACCTATTAAGGTAGAAGTCTTGCTAACCTCCTCATTATTACTGTTTTTAACAGCAATAATGCTTTCATATAGCTACTGATTTACAGATATGTGTGCTTTTAAGTACTATTCTACTTTGTCCCAAAAATTTCCTGAAAGAAATCTTTGTAAAAAGGTGAGTACAAAGCTAGCAGTAATTATTGAATACCGAACTATTGAATTATTTCTTATTTTCCTTTATTGCATTCTTATTCTCTCTCTTTTTTAAACTGAAATGTGGCCCATCCCCCACGTGATCATACAGTATGCAAGAAATTGGAGGGATCATGTGTATTGTGAGTGGTATGTGTTTGTGCATGTTGTGTGTCGAGCTTGTGTCGTTAAAATATGCACTCATGTGTGGATAGTAAGGGGGGTTGTGTGTTTGTGTGTGTATGTGTATGTGTGTGTGCGTGCGTGTGTGTGTGTTTGATGGATATCCTACGCAAGCCTCTTTGAATTGTACAAAATGTCCTTTTCTTCTCGACCAACATTTTCCAAAGACAGCATTATGCTTAACTCCTGACAGATATCAATTTCTTTCAGGAAGAAACAGTTTTATGTTCGCAAAAAGTAATGTAGATTCATTCAAAGTATAATACATAGAGTGGAGATAAAAGCAAGCTGCCGTCCTGTTTGTGGAAGCCACATTGTGTAATTGGTTTTTTAGTGGAAGAGGAAATTTCTGAATGCAACTTCTATTCCTTCAAATAATGAATGAAGTCGAACAACTGCTGCTAGAATTTGAAATAAAATATTACCTTACTGTTATAACTGTCCAACTGAAAACGCAGTTAGAATTTATAATTAAATCGAAAAGAAATCTTGTAAGAAAATAATTGAACAAAGGTTTGGGTCCAGTTTTTAAACATGACACGGTGGAAATTTATTTTGGGTGAATATCTTTTGCAAACCTCTCTGATTGGTTTAAGAAAAAAAAAATTATTCTTTCCAAACAATATGAAGTTGAGCGCTTGAAGTATATGCTCCGTACATTTCACACACACACACACACACACACATCCATAGATACAAACGCTCATTCTCACGGACGCATATACAAACATGTGTATGTAATATGTACATATACTTATAAACAGTGTATATATATATATATATATATATATATATATATATATATATATATATATATATATATATATATATATATATATATATATATATATATATGACCCGGTGTTGATTACAGATTGGAGCCGTTTTAACTCATTTATATTGCGAATGTCTCAGGGAACGGAGTACTCTTTACAACATCCAATTCCCTTGATAAAACACTGTCTGACTAGAAGTCTGTGTAACCGAAGAATATATTATATTGCCATTTTATGTAGGATAGCGTTTTCTTTCATAATGGGGATTCTCTACATTTGGCACAAGGCCAGAAATCTGTATGGAAGACGTATAGATTTGATAGCAGTGACCTATATTACAGCGACTTGTATTATACATCGCATACGAGGAAGTCCAAAGACCTTCTACTACTAGGTTAGTTGCTTTGCTAGAAATGCCAGCCAAATAGTTATTTAAACACAACTAAAAAAAAGGCTGTACATGTTGAACAATGTACATTTTGTATAATTATGGCTGAATATTCTTTTATTCTGTTACTTGTTTCAGTCATTAGACTGAGGCCATGCTGGGGCACCACCTTGGAGAATTTTTAGTAGAAATGAACCGACCCCTGTACTTATTTTCTTTACCGCCTGGTACTTATTTTATCGAAGCCTTTTGCCGAACCGCTAATTTACGGGGACGCAAACACACCGAAGCCGCTTGTCAATCGGTGGTAAAGAGGGACAAACACAGGCACAAAAACACGCACACACAAACATTTCTTCAGTTTCCGTCTACCAAATCCACTCACAAGGCGTTGGTCGGTCCGAGGCTATGATACAATAAGTATCAGGCGGTAAAGAAAATAAGTACAGGGGTCTGTTCATTTTACTTGTTCTTTTACTTGTTTCAGTCATTTGACTGTGGCCATGCTGGATCACCACCTTTAGTCAAGCAAATCGACCCCGGGACTTATTCTTTGTAAGCCTAGTACTTATTCTATCGGTCTCTTTTTGCCGAATCGCTAAGTGACGGGGACATACACACACCAGCATCAGTTGTCAAGCTATGCTAGGGCGACGAACACAGACACACAAACATCACATACATACATACATACATACATACATATATATATATATATATATATATATATATATATATATATACATATACATATATACGACGGGCTTCTTTCAGTTTCCGTCTACCAAATCCACTCACAAGGCTTTAGTTGACCCGAGGCTATAGTAGAAGACACTTGCCCAAGATTCCACGCAGTGGGACTGAACCCGAACCATGTGGTTGGTAAGCAAGCTACTTACCCCACAGCCACTCCTGCGCCTATTAATAATCTTGATTTTTATGAGGGACTTCAGCAACTTTATATGTTTTGCGTGCACCAAAAAATAGTTTATTGGAAAATAATAACATCGGAAATTGTTATATTTGGGGACGGTCATCTTTTGCCAATTAAACACACGGACTATTTATTTGATTTTCATTTGAGTTTTATCATTATTATTATTATTATTATTTAGTTTATTTATAGACAGGTCAGACAACTCTTCCTTAATCCAATCCAGAAGTAACAGATATATATACTTTTGCCATTTTTGTGCCTTATTAATATCTTACACTGCATTGAAATAGGGCAAAAAGAAACGCCACTCTATGAGTATATAGAAGTAGTGTAAAAACCATTTGCTGATATGCTACGATGATACAAACGTAGGGTTTTAAATTAAATTATGAATTAGAAGTAGTGCTAGTGTTGTAAATATTATCGACCGCATATAGTCAGTGTATGTTTTGCTTGTTCTCTAGTTTACTATGCTTCTACTAATCCAGATTGCTGATATTTTTATCGAGGTCGTTAATCCTCATTAGTGCTCGTATTTTCTACTAGGGTTCCTGTTGGTCCTTTAATTTTTTAAATTTTTCTGCAACAATTCTGAGACTACATCAGCACATGATAATATTAATGTGTTGATAGGGCGGCGAGCTGGCAGAATCGTTAGCATGCCGGGGAAAATGCTTAGAGGCATTTCTCCCTTCTTTATGTTCTGAGTTCGAATTCCAGAGTGGCCGACTTTGCCTTTAATCCTTTCGGGGTCAATAAAATAAATATCTATTTCATCCTGAGATCGATGTAATCGACTTATTCCCTCCGGAAATTGCCGCCCTTGGGCCAAAATTTGAAATCAATATTAATGTACTGGCATCTAACGTTTTCGAGTGTAATCTTATATATCACACAGATTACTTTGCAATTTTGTCCTTTAACTTTAGTTCGATTTACTGTCCTCAAATTAACTGATCCTAAGGCCCCCAGTTCTATCAGTTTCTGCCCTTGTTTTTTCAAAGTTTTTTAATAGATCATTATCGAGACTATTTTCATCACGGTGGAGATAACTTCCTTAAAGCATTGGATCTTAAAACACCTAAAAGTCATAGAAGGCGGGACGACAGGCCCCTAATC
Organism: Octopus bimaculoides; assembly: GCF_001194135.2. Classification (NCBI taxonomy): domain Eukaryota; kingdom Metazoa; phylum Mollusca; class Cephalopoda; order Octopoda; family Octopodidae; genus Octopus; species Octopus bimaculoides. The sequence goes on along the minus strand of NC_068982.1, from coordinate 57,333,828 downwards.
CCATTCAGAAGTGATGGATATCGATATTTCGCTATTTTTGTGGCTTAGCAACATCACGTTCCTGGATCGAACCTGGGACGAATTGAATCACCAGTCTATGATACATATAAATAATGTGAAAACCGTACACTGAGTATGTGTAAGCGATAATGTTTACAACTCTAGCACTGCTTCTAATTCGTAATTGAATATTTATTGGAGTTTTTAGTTTTCTTTTTGTTTTTAATAAATATATTTTCTATATATAGATATTTAGATGTGGGCGTAACAAATATAAAAATGATGGAGATAAAATTTATGAGGTTGGGAATATCTAGATTAGTTACAAGGAGTTATAATTTCCAGAATGCATACAAATTAAGGTGGGGTTATTTAAAACAGTGTTGAAAAATGCAGTCGACTTTAGTCGGACTCTCTACCGATTTTGTCAACCCACATGTGTGCTAATATCATAATTATGTGGAAAATATCAAATTTTCACTGTTCATTATTGATATGAGATTTTGCCACCAAATCATAAAGTGCTGGAGCAATACCAGTAAATTAAATCAGTAACGCACTTGACTGATTTATTTTACACCATCATTCAAATACATACATACATACATACATACATACACACATACGTTCATACATACATACACATACACACACACAGACAAACACATACATACATAGTATTTGTATGCATGTGTGTGTGTGTGTATTTGAACATAGAGGTAAAAATCATTGTACCGTTTCTCGCAATCCACTACTGTTTTGTTCATAAAATTGGAAACGTTTTAACTGATGATGATGATGATGATGATGATGATGATGATGATGATGATCCTTTCTATTATAGGCACAAGGCCTCAACTTTTTTGGGAGGGGACTAGTCGATTGCATCGACCCCAGTGCGTAACTGGTAATTATTTCATCGACTCCGAAAGGATGAAAGCAAAGTCGAACTCGGTGGAATAATAATAGTAATAATAATAATAATAATAATAATAATAATAATAATAATAATAATAATAATAATAATAATAATAATGCGCATATCTAAAAGTATTATCTGTCTGAGGTCCTTGCTGTGACTTGGCAGATGACTAAAGACTCCGGTGCAATTTTACCTACACCGTGTTACGAAGGAATGATAATAATAATAATAATGATAATAATGATAATGATAATCTTTTCTACTCTGGACACAAGATTCGAAATTTTTCGGGAGGGGACCAGTCGATTAGATCAACCTCAGCTGGTACTTAATTTATCGACCCCGAAAGGTTGAAAGGCAAAGTCGACCTCGGCGGAATAATGATGATAATAATAATAATAATAATAATAATAATAATAATAATAATAATAATAATAATAATAATGATAATAACAAATAGGGGCTGCAATAAGGGTGGAGCACTTACAGAAAACAACACTGCTTGGAACCGCTCGAATACTCCTGAAGGTGCTCGAAAAATAAGAGGTGTTACCTTAGTTCCCCGGTAGTGTGCTGGTGATTACACACGCTGAAGACAGGTAACCACCCAGAAACTCGTGTCTGTGTATATCACGTAAGGCTCGGGATGGGAGCGATGACTTCTCGCAAATACTAATCGGACACAGAATGTGTGTCGTTAGGCAGCTGCAAGAGATGTCATCCTGGTGCTATAATCACCAGTAGCATTGTCCCGTATAGGACGCCACACTTGGTTGGCAATTATATGTTACAATACAGAACAATTACATCGAAACAAAATGTGTGAAGATAATTCCTCTCAGAATCGGGAGAATTTGGCCATCATAGCCGGCCCCTAGATTACGACACTTGTAGATGAAAGAGGAGAAAGAAGAGAGGAAATTTGATGAAAATCGTCACGATAATGATCAATTAGAAAACCTTGAAAAAACTAGGGCAGAAACTGATAGAACTGGAGTTAATTTGAGGACAGTAAATCGAACTAAGATTAAAGAAAAAATTGCAAAATAATCTCTGTGACATATAAGATTACACTCGAAAACATTAGATGCCACTACATTAATACTGATTTCAAATTTTGGCCCAAGGACGGTAATTTCCAGAGGAGATAAGTCGATTACATCGATCCCAGGATAAAACTGTGTCCAGGTCACAAAAGGAAAGTTTGAAGGGAATGGAAGTCATTTCCTTTGATTTCTATATAGAAGCAAATAGTATATAACACTGACCAAAGACAAAAAAGATAAATAAATAAAAATTTTGTTACACAGTGTTATAGAAGAACGTACGACTTAGACCCAACACGTGGATCAAGAAATACCTAGAACTCTTCAATATCTCAAAAAAGCTAGATGCCTGCTAGATAACGTAATGCATCGATGGAAAGTAGTGATAACATCAGCTAGAGGAAGATACTCGTATCTTGTTTATAATCGCCTTGATGCCATTATCGATCATTCCTAATTAATCTTCGACAGGGTACCCATTGGGAAAGAAGAGTGAAGTAAATCTTCTCCTATTTATGGTGATTTATCTTTATGAAAAGGAGAAGAAACAACTGCACTCTTTAGTGCAAACTGAAAATATCTGGAAACGACATTGGGATAATTTTATGAAACGAAATATGTGATATAGCTATGAACTAGGAAAAAAAATCATAAAAAGTACTGGAATATATCTACCTAATGAAGTGAAGCAGAGATAATAGAAACTACAGCTGGCATATAGAAAACAATATCTAGAAGAAAAGGGAATAACGTGTTAAGGACCGCTGCTAATTGCATATAGTGCAGAAAACACCAACTCACTGAAAGGTAACAAAAACGGGGAGCAAAAGAAAGAAGAAATGTTTGACGGATTGCAACAGCTCAAAAGATCCAGATGCATGGAGAAAGACATAGTAAGCCCAATTTCTTTGATGGAATAAATAAACTCTACGGCTCCAGGTATTACTCCATAGAACCAATTATCTGACAGCACATCTTTGCTGAAAGACAAGACAGCAACAGTGGAACGTTGAGATGATCTTAATCTAAACCGGTGAATTCAGTGGTGATGAAGGAATTTCGTGAAATGTCTATCATCCACCACCTTCCCGAGTCATCGAACTTTGCCATCAAAACTTTAGAAACACAAAGATGACATTCTGGGGTCAGACACTCACTCATACATAAAGACATTTATGTATTATATACCTACGTACATGCAACATACACGCGCACACACACACACACACACACACACACACACACACACACACACACATATATATAATACATGCGGTGTGTGTATATATACAACTATATGTACTTTTGTAAGCATGTATGTGTCTACAAACCAGTTTGACCTCTTTCATTTTCCTTTGGTGTTCCAATACACATATACACCGAGAGACATACACATATGTATGCTATATGCCTGCTTCAGTGTGTGTGTGTATGTGTTTATGTGTATAGCCAAACATATAGTGCGTCTGCATGTGTGATTATTTATCGTTATCATTGTTAATTTGTAGGATTCTATAATTGGAATTAGAAATACCGAATCTGCAACGTATATTACATTAAATATCATTACTGTAACTTTTTCATACATCTCGTTTTCGCCCATCCATTGTTTATTATCATATTTTCTATGATGAGTCATTTTGTTGTCCATAATTTTATTTTATTTATCATCATTTGTGGGATTTCGTTGAGTTAGCAGAACTGATATGAAAAGAATCCATATCCATTTTTTTCATTGTCATTTATCACTCAAATTTATGTTAATGTTGATATTTCTGATGTCTTTTGCTTTCCTAAAATAATTTCTGGATGTTATAACTAGTATTTTTGTGTCTATTATTGTAAATCCACAGAGCACTAGTCCCTTAATCTCCATTATCATTGCTAGAGTGTCTAGGATGTGATAGAATAATATTATATATTCAAATTCATAGCGTTCTCAATCATGCGTATTTTATTATTATTTATTATTTACTTTTTAGTGGCTTAGTCAGAAGAGGAGAGGCAGCCGCTATAATCTTTTGCAAAGATTCCGATACTGGTTAATAATGGAGTTGGAGAGAAGATATATATATATATGTGTGTGTGTGTGTGTGTGTGTGTGTGTGTGTGTGTGTGTATATATATATATATATATATATATACATACATATATATGTGTGTATATATATATATATATATATATATATATGTGAGTGTGAGTGTACGATTATGTGTATACAAGTGTAAAGTATAATATATATTTATAAATATATGTATGTACGTAAATATAGATATATGCATATGTATATATACATTGCTCGGTGGTTAAGAAGTTCGCATCGCAACAATGCAGTTTCAGGTTCAGTTACAAAGAATGCTACCTTTGGTGGAGATACGTGCCTTCTAATAACGCCTCGGGAGACGAATGCGTTATGAAAGAATTTCCTACATAGAAACTATGTGAAAGACTTTCTGATATGATATATTTAAATATGTGTGATTATGCATCAGTGCATCTGTGTATCTATGTTTGTGTGTGTGTGAGACCGCAGACGTAACTTTTCCCCCACAGACACCTTGACAAACAATGTTGGTTTGTTGCTCGAATCTCCATAATTTAGCGGTCGTCTAAGAAAAAAAAATAAATAAATAAAAGAGATAAGATAAGTACCGGATTCAGTATAAGAAGAGAGATCGATAACTTCGATTGAACACACCAAACGAATGCACCAACGCGACCACTATCCAGTAAATAAAACACCTAACAGAATAAAAGCATCCTTATATATATATATATATATATATATATATATATATATATATGGTTCCAGGTTCAGTCTCACAGCGCGGCACCCTGGGCAAGTGTCCTCTA
>NC_068982.1:57327316-57327994 GCF_001194135.2 Octopus bimaculoides | reverse complement strand
AGATACACATAGAGGGAGCGTAAAATAAATTTTTAAAGAATGCCATAAAAAATACGAAATAACGATCAGAGAATAAAATAGCGCAACATAACCTTTGCCCGTTGGAGCAGAGTAAAACCCCAAATAAATGTTATTGCAGTTTAATGGCTAGATATTTTAAATGTATCTGATCACAGCGATGTAAGTATGTATGTATGTATGTATGTATGTACACATCTATAAATACATATATATATATATATATATACATTACATACATACATATATACATATATATATACATAAACGCACGCATGCATATACACATGTATACATAAACGTACGTACATATATCTAAAAATATAAATGTAACGATATAAATGTGTAAGTACGTGGATGTATGCATATCTGCATACGCGTGTGTTTTTATGTCTATATATGTGTATATATACATATATAATGTATATGCAATTATATGCATGTATGTGTATATAAGTATATATGTATTTGAATATATGTATTTGTATATATGTATATGTATATGTATAAATATATGTACCTGTGTGAATATATACATGTTCGAGTAAGAATATCTATTTATATCTCTACACACATATATATATATATATGCATATATACATATATATATACATACATACATGTATATATATATATATATATATATATATATATATATAT
>NC_068982.1:57317308-57326175 GCF_001194135.2 Octopus bimaculoides | reverse complement strand
TATATATATATATATATATATATATATATATATATATATATATATATATATATATATATATATGCATATGTACATATATATATGTACGTATATGTACATATACACATATATGTATGTATGTATATGCAAACTTATATACATTCCTCTCTAAGAAAGATACTTTCCCAGTCTACAAACCAGCTACCCTGCACAAAATGATAAGTATACATAAGAACTATGTACGAACAGAAACTATATAAAATATACACTCATTATGTAGAAGTCGACACAAGTGTATATACATTTATTCTTACATGCATTTATGCATACACACAAACACACATACACACATATACATATCTATTTATACACATGTACATATGCACATACATGTATGCACACACAGATGCATGCCCCCATTCACTCTCAGAAAGCAAAGCATACACATACGCACATGTGTACAAGCACGTGTACACAGCAGTATGTAGACAAACACAGCTACATTCGGCACATTCATGCACAGGAATACTCACACAGACGCATTAATAGCGACACACACAAACACTCACAAACATACACACACACACACACACACAAACACACACACGCACACTTACACACGCATACACACACACACACACACACACACACGCACACACACATACACACATATACACGCATGCACATCTGTCAATGCACTTAGCCTCATATATGATAATACACATTCATTCACACATCAAAGCATTTACACATCTACACATACATAGACACATCTACACATACATAGACACGTCTACACATACATACATACATACATACATGCATACATAGAAACTAATATCACCCCCCCCCCCCAATCACATACGCAACTGATCCTCCACCGAAAACCTATCCACACAGGAACATCTATAGAGGCACACAGGCAGAGGAGAACAAAATGTATACAAAGTGGAGTAGAAAATTAGAAAAGAAATCCATATATATCCATATATACATACATACGTACAAACACACACACACACACGCGCGCGCGCGCGCACGCACGCACGTACGTATGTATGTATGTTTGTATGTATGTATGTATGTATGTTTCTGCGCTGTTGAATTTATAAAATGCGCTCATGAGAATATCTTTAGGGAGAGTTTTAACCTTCTGAAAAGGTCAAATCGCCTGTCACCGTCTTTTAAATATCAGTGACACGGCATAGGAACAGTTGATGAAACCAATGTAAAGGATGTGCCAATATTGGGCAAATTCTATAACTGAGAGAAACCGTTAGAATTTGAATGATTCAATGACTGAGCGTATATATATGCATCTACATACGTATGCATATGTGTATGCGCGTACTATGTAATATGTGTTTGTAAACATGTGTACGTGTATGTATGTAAGCGTGTGTACGTGTATGAATGTGTGTGTGTGTGTGTGTGTGTGGATGTATGTAACGGTGATTAGGAAAATATTCATGATTTGAATTGAACTATTGAGACTTGATTCCAGCATAAATGATTGTTGGAATGCTTGTAGTGGAAACTTTTATATAATAAAACATGTGTGGGTGACTGAGTGTGTGTATGTATGTGTATGCGTGCGTGTGTGTATGTGTGTGTATGCGCGCGTGTGTCTGTTACATCTTTTCTTTTTCTCTTATCTTTATTGCTCTCCGGCATCACTACGGTGATGCTGGGGGCAATGCCTAACCATGTTTTGTCACTAATATCGGTTCAGTATTCATTTCGTCTTAGTTAAAATTTGAGCCGGTATGTTACTGGCCACATTAACACCGACACATACTCCCGAACGACCACCCTGCACATGCACGCACTCATACACACACACGCACACATATATACACACATACACACACACACACACACACACATACACACATAATACTTCGCTTAGGGAATGCGAGGCAGATAACCTGGAATAGAACTCAAGGCTCCAATAATGTTATGAAGTGTTACTCAGGCACTCAACTATGAGTACACTACAACATCTTATAGCAGAAACAGCGGTAAGCTAATGAAGTTTATAAAGTAATCGTTTATTATGTCATTTAATTTCATATATGTCTATATATATATAGACACACACATACGTGTCTGAGTGTGTGCGTGCGTGCGTGTGTGTGTATATGTATACACATCTATATATGCATACAGGGTGCGATGAATAAATTGTGTAAATTACGCAAAAGTGAAAATAACACCGACATCTCGTTTTAACAGATATATTTACCAAAATTACATAAAAATATCTTGAAATATTAAACAGTAAATTTATTCAATAAAATCGCCATTGGCTTCAGCTATGGCCTCCAGACGACTTCGGAACCTCTTAAAACGTCTCCTTGTTTAAGTTGGCGAATGCTGCCATAATCCTTGCTTTCAGTTCATCTTTGGTGTTACAAGGAGGTTAGTTGTTCTCTCACTCAACAGCACCCTATACATAATCAAGGGGATTGCTATCTGGGTAGTTAGGATAAGTCTACTAAAGTATCTAAAATAATGTCTCATAAGAGAAGTGCTTGTGTCACTCAAAGAAACAAAAAATCTGGACTAAGAATCTCGTGCAATTTCAAGACTCACATAGGAAAAGAAAACCTGTTCCTCTAGAAGAGTATTCTTTGGAAAACAACTGCAGGATATCAATGAAACTTCAAATTGTCGGTCGCTACCTGTTCCTTGGCGACACTTTTATTCCACATCTCTCTTGCATTTACAAGGATTTGTGCTGCGGAAATACTGAAGTGTGAATTTAGTGCAACCTAGTGATTGTAGTTTTAAAAACTCATAACTCCGAAGGTACTTCAACTAGAAAGCTAGAATTTCAGATATACTATTTTTGCTTTGCATTGACTCAGCACACAAAGTTTGGTAAAAATTTGAGCAGGCGTTATGAAACCTCTAGAATTTTGCATGATTTGTGTCTAGAGTGGTGATCGATTTCTTAAGTTGGGGGTGACGTTTTTTTTTTTTTTTCAAATAAAGCAAGATAAATGTTAGTTTCCTGACTTTCATGAAATTATTCATCAAATTACAGTATAGGGTTATTAGGTTGTGAAAAAATCATAACCCTAATATACATATGTATGTGAAAAAGACAGAGGATTTCAAAGAGCGTAGTCTTGGATTCTTGAGCAATTTCCTTAATTAAGGAACGCTGGTGGATCACCCGGCATGGAATAGTGACCCGAATATTCCAAGTATTTTTCGGTTTAGCACGGAATACTTGGGTATTCGGCACTGAGAGGTTGCACACCTGTTGGATATTTTTTTTCAGAGTGCTCTGTATTACATCTTTTAAAATTACAGTAATCCATCGCCATATCGCGGTTCATCTATTGTGCACTTAGTACATCTCGGTTCACCTACTGCGCACTCAGTACATCGTGGATTTTTCTGGCTAATATATGTAAATTTATATTGCGGACTTCTCAGTATATTGCGGACTTCTCAGTATATTGCGAATTTCTGCGGCCGATAGGTAATTATATATTTTTAGATTTTAATTATTTCTGTGAAAAGCTTTGGAACAAAACGCCTGCGATAGTCGAGGGATTACTGTATTTATTATTCAACCAAGGAGTGAATCTCTAGATGGCTTCTCAATCTGCCAGAAATAGTTACCAAATTACTATTAAATCCCAAACTTCCAGCATGAAAAAAAGGGAAAAAAGAAAGACATAATGCATAATGTAGTTAAAGATTAAACTATGACAGAAAAGACAGGATAGTTAAAGATAAAATTACGTTGGTTGTTTATGGATCTGTACGATCAGAGTATACCTGGGGTTAAACAACTACGATAATCTTATTCACTATATTATTATTTTTCCGGAGCGGAAGAAAAAGAGACAAAGTAGAACATCTGATGATTTTCCAATGAAATCAAATCAAGGTTTGTGAATAAATGTTTTTCAATCGGCGAATAAATACTAATGAAACGTACACATACTCTCACATATTCACACACACACACACACACACACACACACACACACACACACACACACACGCTTGTAGCAATTTACTCATTCACATGCGTTCTTATTTACATAAATATTTATATATATCTCAAATGGATAACATTCAATTGATTATCATATTTTAGCAATTTAATTTGAATTTCAATGCACAATGGCTAGTGTTTCTGGCTATATGTTTGAATGTTTTATAATGTTAAGAATGTAATATAAATTATAAGCATATTTACATTATTTCTATATTGCTATAATATTTAAATTCCAAATATTATGCATTGCACACACACACACACACACACACACACACACACACACACACACACACACACACACACACACACACACACACACACACACACACACTCACACACACACACACACACACACTCATACGTATATGTATATATTTTATGCAAATTTATTGGTATATGAAATTACTAATATACATGTGTTTATCATACATTTATTTCTGAATTGATGTCCATCAGAATTACTGTAACATATTGTATCCATTTGTATATACATACATACATACATACATACATACACACATACGCACTCATACACGCAGCACGCGCACACATACGGAAAGAAACCAGCACACAGATACGCACAGACACACACACACACACACACATACACAAACATGCACACACTTACACAGGCATACATATACACACGAATGCATCCGTATGACTCAATTTACTTAAAGTCGCAATATTTGAAATAAAATGTGAAGTAGCTTTCATCCCCATTGACGGTCATGTACTTCTTTACCTAAGCTGCAGCATTCTCAAGGAATATAAACAAGTGTTGCGCATCACATAGCTGATGAGCTGTGAAAGCAACATTATCAAAATAATTGGTTTTTCAGAGATCTCGATCGCTTGTACTAAAACGGAGAAGAAACACATTGATGAATGTGTGATATACATTATACTCTACGTATATTCTTGGATAATATCATACTCCTATTGGTAGCGTATTTCGAAAATCCCGAGTCGGTGATGGTTATGATACTCTTTACTCTTTTACTCTTTTACTTGTTTCAGTCATTTGAGTGTGGCCATGCTGGAGCACCGCCTTTAGTCGAGCAAATCGACCCCAGGACTTATTCTTTGGAAGCCTAGTACTTATTCTATCGGTCTCTTTTGCCGAACCGCTAAGTTACGGGGACGTAAACACGCCACCATCGGTTGTCAAGCGTTGGTGGGGGGACAAACACAGACACAAACACACACAGACACACACATATATACATATACATATATACGACGGGCTTCTTTCAGTTTCCACTACCAAATCCACTCACAAGGCTTTGGTCGGCCCGAGGCTATAGTAGTAGACACTTGCCCAAGGTGCCACGCAGTGGGACTGAACCCGGAACCATGTGGTTGGTAAGCAAGCTACTTACCACACAGCCACTCCTACGCCTATGATGTTGGGTAATTTTTAACGGCTCCGCAACTAAAAGCTGAGATGAACTCTTGTCAGTTACGTTAAAAACGGAATAATTCGAGTGTCTATCCTTGAAGTCGTAGATGGTTCTTCGTTCGACGATGAGGATTCACCTTTCGATCATCTGTATTTTACGTAGCTGAGTGTTTCACAGAATCTTGTTCTCGGAGATAATTCTTCGGCAGAATCCACGTTGTCCGAGAAAGATGGTTCTGCAATTTCATTTTGAACAACCTGCTCAAATGATTTGCTTACAGTTATCAAATGTTTGAGCAGTACATTAACTCCCTCCCTCCGTAAAACCGTCTTTGCTTAGGCAGGTACACAGTGTGCCAAATGTCAGGAGACGAAGTGATTGCTGAGCAACGTGCTTCAGGAATTTAAATCACGATTTCGCGATCATTAGTGCAAGACCTTAATCACTAAACCACGTGACCTCATAGAATCAATGCCATACAGTGTGTATAAACGCTACATCTTTCAATTGCATACACAATACATCCAACGTATTTCGGAGTTTCCTTTCACCCAGTATAATTCCCAATCTATGGGTTGGCATTTTTTGTTGTTGGCACTCAATCGCTTACGACGACGAGGGTTCCGGTTGATCCGATCAACAGAACAGCCTACTCGTGAAATTAACGTGCAAGTGGCTGAGCACTCCAAAGACACGTGTACCCTTAACGTAGTTCTCGGGGATATTCAGCCTGACAGTGTGACAAGGCTGGTCCTTTGAATTACAGGCAGAACAGAAGCAGGAAGTAAGAGTGAGAGAAAGTTGTGGTGGAAGAGTTCAGCAGAGTTCGCCACCATCCCCTGCCGGAGCCTCGTGGAGCTTTAGGTGTTTTCGCTCAATAAACACTCACAGCGCCCAATTCCGGGAATCGAAACCGCGATCCTATGACCGCGAGTTCGCTGCCCTAATCACTGGATCATTGCGCTTCCACATGGGTTGGCCTAAGGTTATAGAAAATAAGATTTAACAAAAAATGCTATATACTGAGATCGAACGCCAACCTTAGGGTTGCGAAGCAAATTTCTTCGCCATCCGACAATACTGCGTCTACATTTCGGGCAGTAATTAGTCCTAAAGCTTAATTACTTGCTGAAACATGTAGTTCTTCTATAGTTTTTTTAAAAAATTTACTGTAACCACTTAGTACATTGCTATTGTCTGTGATATAGCCATCTTTCTCCGTTCCATAATACGGAATAAGCAGCTTTTATCGCATTTGCATATAACGATTTTGATGTTATCTTTGAGATAGCATAAAGCATGTTTCAGATTCGGGTTAAGTACTTATTTTATGGCTGTGTATATTTCTGTTTATTGCTTTACTGCTGGTAAAAGTCTTATTTTTATTATGATACTTTATCTCTGAAGGTGCTCCTGGGACTGGTAGTGTAGTCGAATATACATACATAGACACATACAAGCAGACATCACACACACACATATACATCGGTGTGTGTGTGTGTGTGTGTGCATGCTTCTATGTTTATGTTGGTATGTCGGTTCATGTATGTTAACTCCATGCATATATATATATATATATATATATATATATATATGTATATATATATGTAGTACAAGTACGTACATACATCATATGTGTATATTAATTCGTACTTGTGTACAAGCATGCATACAATGAAAAACTATAGTAATATATGTAAATGAACTCAAATATGCGGAAAGTAATATTATGGTATCGTTTTTCATATTGTCACGACGCCATATATTCTTATGAGAGTGATATAATTGGTTGACTCTACCCCGTTGCATGACTGGTACGAGATGGATAAAAGGCAAACTAAAGCCATGTGGGATTTCGATCAAGAATATAGAGAAACAAGAGCAAATATTGATAGACATTGAATCTGGAGAGCTCTCGTTTCAAGCAGCAGTATAACCACAGCAGCAACGATAACGATAACGATAATAATAATAATAATAATAATAATAATAATAATAATAATAATAATAATAATAATAATAATAATAATAAGAAGAAGAAGAAGAAGAAGAAGAAGAAGAAGAAGAAGAAAGAAAGAAGATAACTACGAATGCTTTGGAGTTTAATAATTCACTCCTGGAAACATTGGTGTTTCGTTCATCATCCTTATATAACAATTATTCAGAGATCTTTTGTTCTGGATGGGTTACTCAACTTGAAGAAAATTCTAACTGGACCCTACCACAAGGTCATGTGATGTTTATTTTAATATGAGGTCATCGTGTGGTTGTGGTATATGCACTTGGTATACATTTATCAGACGAGTAGTCATGAAGAGTAATTTGGGCTTTGTATGTTTGTACCCCAGTGTCACTTTGATGACATGCGCTGATCTCTCATTCAATAATAATCCTTTTTACTATAGGTATAAGGCCTGAAATTTCAGTGGGCGGCGTCTAATCGATTACAATGACCCCAGCGCGCAACTTGTCCTAATCAGGCCAGAAAGGATGAAAGTAAAGTCAAGCCTGGCATAATTTGAACCCTGAACGCGAAGAGTCAGAAGAAATGCTGTTAAGCATTTCGTCCAGTATGTTAAAGATTGTGCCAGCTTACCGCCTTTATGAATTTTCGAACACCGAAGGGTTGCCATTAGAAGTATCTAAATTATTTCTAGCTAGTAAATTCAAGCGAAATTAGACTGGTTCCGGAGCAATGAGAAAATTTAGCTTACTACTGTGAGATTAAAAATCAGAGGTTAAAAGCATTTTTTCTTGTGCTCTGACAATTCTACCAACTCTCCAAAAATGGTTTCTGAGTTTGGCAGATGGCCAGTAATTCGGAGGTAAGGGGTTAAGATTCGATGCCATCGACCCCATTACTGGATTAATAGTGTATCTTCTCCACCCACAAAAGTTTGGAAGCCAAATTTATCAGGAGCAGGTAATGATTCCAGAACAAAAAAAAAAAAAAAAAAAACAGAATAAAGCAAGGAGTTCTCTCCGATGCTTAAGCGATTTTGCCAGCCGAAGGGTAGCCCCGAGAATTACGCACTCTAGCTACGTCACCTTTACTTAGCGTCACATTCTCTTTGTTTATAGTAAGAAACTTACGTTAGGAAAGCATCAGAGAAAAGATGTTGGTAGAAGTTGTGAATTAAGAGATTTATATCGACTTGTGGTGAGAGAGCTCCATTTTACGTGTTTCTGATTTTGCCAGAGTGAATAGTTTAACAAACCGAGGTAACCGCCTGAACGTCTAATGAAAGATAGGTAAGGAAGTGAGTTAAAAGTGGAGGACAGAATTTTAGGGAAGACAGCAAATGTAACTCTTTGAAAGTCCATACCATGTGGGCGCGCGCGTGTGCATAAGCAAAGATGAATTATACATAAACATTAAAACGTACATATTTATACGCACACACACACACTTACGTACATGCGTAAATATGCATATATATATATATATATATATATATATA
>NC_068982.1:57315758-57316799 GCF_001194135.2 Octopus bimaculoides | reverse complement strand
AGAGAGAGAGAGAGAGAGAGAGAGAGAGAGAGAGAGAGAGAGAGAGAGAAAGAGAGAGAGAGAGAGAGAAAGAGAAAGAAAGAAAGAGAGAGAGAGAAACTGTGAGCCTGAGACTGAGACTCTACATCCATACACAAAGTCCCACATACATCAACCTTTAATATTTAAGGAGATATGTGAATTTCTGAAGTTTAACGGACAATGAATTTCATTTTACTATGAGACCTAACTAGAAAATTTGGGGCTTCAAATTGTGGGGCAGCCTGTGATGAGATCCCTGACGTAACTAATTTTGAGTATAGATCTCTGGAAAATCTTCAAAGAAATAATGGCTTACATGAAAGTCTATTACTGTTGTAAACCTTAAAAAATAGCCTGTACATTTTCGTACAAGAAATGACAGCGGATTTAGGGACAGAATAAGCCAAAACATAGACAGCTTGCTGTTTTGGAATATTCACTTAGAAATATTTATAACATCGGCGACAATTGTTCCACTGGATGCATATATGCATGTACCGTATTTGATGGCAAAAAAGACGAACGAGTATATTAAACGCGTTCCAGTTTCAGCAGCGCATATTCAATAAAAAAGTTTTAGGTCCAACTTCACATATAGGAACCGAGGAGAATTTTGAGATATTTCTTAGTGGTGGTGGTGGTGGTGGGTGTGTGTCTTATATGATATCAAATACGGTATGTATACTTGTGTATTCCAAATGACGACAGATATTTAATAGATGTACAAAAGCTTAAATATACTTTCAGAGTAATACACCATGCAGTTTACCAGCTAGCAAAATAGATGTGAGCTCGATTTCCACTGAGTTTTCCCATTTTATTCCATTTCACTTTTGCAGACAAATATTCCGTGAAGCACATAAACTGCGAGTCACTTTGTTATGTCTGTACTTGTATACGTGCGATTGTGAGCATGTTTACGTTTAAAAATGTAAAGACATTTAAAATTATTCTAATTTTTAGGAGTCCAATTACACACTATAACGTAATCAGTGAGAGAAACAAACACACACATATATA
>NC_068982.1:57308811-57314341 GCF_001194135.2 Octopus bimaculoides | reverse complement strand
GGAGAATTTACGAAACAAACAACAGACGAAGACAGGTGGTGTAAACAACAAATGGATGTATTAGTTTAACGCTCGGGAATAGAGAAAGTCTTTGACGTTTCGAGCCACGCTCTTCAACTGAAAGGAACATAGAAAGAAATAAGGAGAGAAACAAGGAGAAAAGAAATATAAATGTAGTGGTCAGCAATCTATCATGGCGATGCATACATACATACATACATACATACATACATACATACATACATACATACGTACATACATACATAGTGATTTTTCCATCTTAAAAGATGTCTGCCATCTCTTTCTTCTTTGTCACTGTTAGCGATATTTCTGATCTTCCGACCATGACACCTTAGAGAAACGGAGCTCAGCCTTCGATAAACTTACATATCTGCAGATATTACAGGCCAACCTGCCCCTCCATTCACTACACTGATACACCATTTTCGTGCAGCTGCTTAAATTCTGCATGAAAAGTTCGTGTTTTCTAGAATACACCTGCTGCTTACTTTACTTGTTTCCTCCATTGGTAGTAATGACTAACATTTCTTTCGCAGTTGACCTTCCATATTCCACAAGCTTTGAACGTGGGCTTTACACAATCCTTAAATCTTAGTCTTGATGTCTCTTGCAGGCGTTTCTACAAACGATTTCGTTGTATAGTAAAATGTTTAGGCACGAAACAGATGTTCAGTCCAACGTAAAATATGTTTGTCGGTTCCCAACTCTGATGCCTTTTATCAGATGTCCTTTTGATAGGGCCGATTTTGATCTAATCAATAATCATACATGATAATCTCATCTTGATTCAATATGTCGATGAGGTATAACCACGCTAATCATTTCTACTAAAGGCACAAGGCCTGACATTTTGGGGGAGGGGACTAGTCGATTACATCGAATCCAATGTTTCGCTAGTACTTAATTTATCGACCCCGAAAGGATGAGAGGCAAAATTGATCTCGGCGAATTTGAACTCAGAACTTAAAGATGGACGAAATGCTGTTAAAGCATATTCTCGGCATGCTAACGATTCTACCAGCTCATCGCCTTTATCCTTTCTATTATAAGCACAAGGCCTGTAATTTTGGGGCGGTATAACTACAATAATTATAGTTAACCAATGACATACACAAATACATGTCTACAGTTATACACAGATTTTTTCACACTCTATTCATTTCAAGTTTCTTTTTGATTATATCAACGCAGTAATAATTATTTTCATCGACCTGGCAATGTTTGACTTGGCATGTATGCGTTGTTTTACATTGACACAAGACCATTAAATAACATCAGTTAATTAACGCATACACCAAGATATGACTGGTACATATTTCATAGTGACAAATTCGATCTCAGCCGAATTTCAAGCCAGAAACCACGTCGAGAATTATAATAAGGTTCAAGTTATGAGAAGTGACAGTCATGACGCCTTTTTCCCTGCGAACAAATAAACACAAGCAAGACACTTATTTTAATAAAATCAAATAAACGAAACATATGTGTAATTATGAGACATACTTCTGTAAAATAAATAAACACACCGCAATAACTAAATCATTATAAGATATACCGTATCCTATTTTCACACATATTTGAATAAAGCATATTAAATAAATAAATCACGTAAAACTCAATGCCCTAAGTCTCCCAAGTGGTTCACTCATAGCTACGCAGCAGCTGTTCCGGCATAAAACAAGGCCTAGAATGCTTGGTGAGGCTCATTACCTCCTTAAAAAATGCTAGTAGTATTTGCCCAGTACTGCAGCAACACTTGCAAGGTCCCGATCCATACGGCAAGTGACGTCAAAATGCTCTCCCGTTTCCCAAACTAGAAACGATATATGTCCTGTAAAGGCTTCGCATTCAAGCTCCCACTGCAAATCCAATATTTCTACCCTAACGAGGCTCACCACTTTGCATATGTGTGTGTATGCTTGTGCGTGCGTGTGTGTTTATGTATGCATGTATGTATGAATGTGTGTGTGCGTGCGTGCAGTAGATATACAAGGAGGGTAAATTTTAATTATTTCTACGTATATTAAATAATTGATGAACAATCCATTTTCAAAGGAGGGCATTCAGTACATTTATTGGGAGTTACATGTATAGATGAAAACAGTTTGATTCAGATTCTTGGTACTCTACTTAGGGCATGATAGCATTATCGCAAACCCACTTATACATGAGTAGCAGGCAACAGCAGCCGTAGTGATTGGCTTCAATGTCAGGACATGCTGTCAGCAAGGACTTCAATGATGAAGGAACAGCGTTAACATTGTGAAGACCGTGTCTTAAAGTTGTCCCTTCTCTTCAAAGCTAGAAAATGCGTTGGCCCCTAACGATAACTGAAACTCACCAAAATCCAAGTGAGTTACCTCAGTTGCTGCCACACAGATATTCTGAATCGCAATCAGTGAAAAGCCAGTAGACAAATAGACAAAAAGTCGCTTATAAACACAATTCATCATCTGGCCGACCGATGAGCAATCTTATCAGTATTCTTTTCCACTCTTTTACTCTTTTACTTGTTTCAGTCATTTGACTGCGGCCATGCTGGAGCACCACCTTTAGTCGAACAAATCGACCCAGGACTTATTCTTTATAAACCTAGTACTTATTCTATCGGTCTCTTTTGCCGAACCGCTAAGTTACGGGGACGTAAACACACCAGCATCGGTTGTCAAGCGATGGTGGGGGAACAAACACAGACACACAAACACACACACACACACACACACACACACACACACACACACACACACACACGCACACACACACACACACATATATATATATGACGGGCTTCTTTCAGTTTCCGTCTACCAAATCCACTCACAAGGCTTTGGTCGGCCCGAGGCTATAGTAGAAGACACTTGCCCAAGGTGCCACGCAGTGGGACTGAACCCAGGACCATGTGGCTAGTAAGCAAGCTACTTACCACACAGCCACTTCTTCATTGGAGTTAGCTAATACTGTATCACATCCGATCAGACACTATTGACTCACATATTTCTTCTCTTATCAGACAATAAACATCTCACTAAACTACATCTCTTAGTCCGTCTTCCTCCAAACCTCGGCTTTTTAGAATCCTCTTCTCTCTCTTGTGTAGATTATTTGCAACAGCTTAAGTAAAACGCTAATGACATGCTTCACCGATCTCGAGGCGGAGTGAGAGGCTATGAAGGTCACGGACACTGAGAATGTGATATAATTATGAGAAATGTTAATAAAATGAGATTAAAAAAACACTACATAGATTAACCTTAATAAATATAGACATTTAAGTTATGACATAAATAAGCAACAAATATCGGTTTCAATTTTTGGCAGAAGGCCAACAATTTCGGGGCAGGGTGTAAACCGATCACATTGACCCCTGTACTCAACCTGTACTTAATTCATCGAGGATGAAAGTCAAACTTGTCCTTGACAGAATTTTAACTTGGAACGTAAAGACAAAGACGAAATACCGTTAAGCATTTTGCCAGGCAAACTAACGATCCCGGCTAAGCAACACATATCAACAGAGTATAGTTTGCGGTTTCACGTTCCATCCCTCTGTTATCCTTGAATAAATGTCTCCAACCAAAGTACGTGTTGGCCAAAGTCTTATAAATTAAATTTTTTGGAGAGAAGCTGTAGAAATCCTTCGAAAGAGAATCGCTCCTGCTCTTGAGCGTTAAAATTAAGCCTCCGCTCAGTTTAGAACCACCATATAACATTTGGACACCTTTACTATTCAATCTAGGTCTTTCTGTGTCCTCTCAAACATTCTGGAACCCTCTACAAAGCAGTGCCTTTCTCCTCTGGTTCAACCTTAAAGAGACCACACTGAAATCTGATTTAGTGTCTCCGATCAAGACATAAAATAAACATACCATAAACTATAATATTACACGGGTATGATAAATGTTGCAACAAAACGAAACAAACAAGAAATGAATGTGTGAATGAATATACACATCTTCAAGAAGTGTCGAAGACATAAGATTCAGTCTATTCGTTGAATCTTCGTACTCTCTTTGCAACAAAGTAGGGTCGTTGGTCTCTGAGTTCATTTCCGACCGATTTATTGTCAGAGTAGTCTTCACTTTTTCGCAGGCACTCATAGTCAATGAAGGTTTGTACTGAAAGTTGTATTTCCCATTGTCTTGATTCTTTCTCAGGCTATCGAGCGCAGCGCTCTGCCTAGTTATACAGCTGGTGCAGTTGTGAACACAGTAGAGCCTTCTTCTAGAGACATACTTGAACAAGAGCTAAGTTGTGCCTCATTCACACTGGTCGTTCACAATTTATAAATCACTTGCAAATGATAGTTCATTGACCGTACAGTGTGTTCATTAAGTCTTTTAACAGATACTGTATTCCAGTGGAGTAATTTGAGTAAAGTTTTGTGTGGTATTACTTTAAAGCGATTTGTTGTGTAAGGCTGGAAATAATGAGAGAAGGTACAAAATAAATTACAAAAGGAAGAGGAAAAGATAACAAGTGAAACAAAGTTGCAGTTTTACGTTGTGTTACTATGTTTCGGGGTTATAACCTCTTCTTCAGGACATTTGGAAAAACAATAAAAAGTAAAGATAGAAAAGTCGTTGATCAGATGTGTAGGGGAGGAAGGAAGAGGGAAAAGAATGAGGAAGGTGACTTGCGCAGAATGCTGTCGCTATAACAACCAATCAGTTTCATGTACTTCCTTCATGTTATTCATGGCTGGTCTCAATTTATTGAAAAGTAGAGCCTCCATAATTCTGAGATTGACTCTGTTGCGTTGAGTGGCATTTTCCTTTTGTAGTTTACTTTGTACCTTCTCGCATAGTTCCGGTCTCATACAACAAATCCCTTTAAATTAATACTGTATTGCGTTTTGCTGAGGTTCTAGTGATTCTTCTCGCCTAACAATCCTGGTGAGGGAGACGATTAATCCACGATGACCGGACCGTGCAACCGGTTACACTGGACTACATACTACCAATAGCACACATCAACAATCTGACATATTATGTCATAACACGATATCATTATCAGACTTATTTCACTAAAACAAAGTAAATAAATAGCTTTAGCAGTAAAGACATATTTTACTAAAACGGAATCAACAATAACACCATATTAAATTAGACATAATAAGTTATGAAAGGATATGTTTTCAGCATATATTCTTGTTATTTAGTGGATGTCAAAATTTTTGAAATAAAAAAAAGACGATCATATGTCCTTATGGATGTTGTTTTGCAACATATGAAACGTAGATTGAAACGGACACTCCTTGGTTTAGGGAATTATTAATATATAATTATCAGGTTATGTTACCAGTGGCAACGTTGTGTCTTCGTAAGTATAAATATTTCTTGCATTATGATATTATCGTATATCGTAGGAGGTGTCTTACTGGCGGAATGGAAAAAAATAAGAGATGAGAGAAAAAAGAGATTGAACATACACAGATAAACACGTACACACATACAAACACACGCATATATATATATATATATATATATATATATATATATATATATATATA
>NC_068982.1:57305233-57308750 GCF_001194135.2 Octopus bimaculoides | reverse complement strand
TGTGTGTGTGTGTGTGTGTGTGTGTGTGTGTGTATACGTATATATATATGTATATATATATATGTATATATATATATATACGTGTATATATACATATATATATATACGCGTATATATAAGTGTGTGTATATTGGTTTCAGTATTTTTTGTAGTATGTAGCATGGGCGAAAGAATGACGTAGGTGTTAAAATCCTCGTATATAATTATATATATGTATGGGTAAGTTTCTCTCTTTCTCTGCCTCTCTTTCTCAGTGTGTGTGTGTGTGTGTTTCTTATTCTCGTATGTATAAATATAAATATATGTTTATTTATTGTTGAGGTAAATAGAAATTATACATTCAAACCATGGCTTGGTTCATTTCATTCGTTTACTGAATATCTAAAAGCAACACCGTGAATGGCTGTACAGCTAACACCATGTGAAAATATATAATCAGAGTTTTCAAAAAATTTGGTCCGACGTTTACGGTCGAAGGGGGCTTTGGAACTGTACCCGTCCTAGATGTAGCGCTTAATTGTAAGAATCTTCTGAAGAACCTAATAGTGCTCCATTTTACATTCATGCTTACCACTATACGTCATTATATCCCAATATGGATTAACAATGATGAAATCACCTTTACAAGACCGTAGTGCACTATAGCGAGGCTCTAAAAATAAGGAAGTAAATGCTATAGGGTATTATTGATCATACAATATTGGCGTATAAAGCAGAAATGCAAAACAAATTCCAACAAGTTCATCGAACGAACAGAAGTACCGAGTGTTCAACGGAAACAAAATAAACGTGAGTTACAAGGGAGTAGAAAGCATGTCTAGTTACATAAAGAACAACATTGCAAAGAAGCATAGACCGAAGTAGCCAATATACAATTACCGAGATACAGAGTTTTCCTTTCCAAAAGTGCAATGCCTAAAACTTGTTATACCAAGCTGATGTTTCCACTGACAACTATCCACACGTTCCTTATGTATACAGAACACACGCTTGTACCCGGCACAACACCTCTAAGCTGTCAATTCATTTTTGAAAGCCAAGTGGAAAATAAATAACCACCAACATCATGCGAGTGGTCATAGACAGACCACAGGCATTTAAGAAAAGTGAAGATGCTGCGACTCTGGTCTTGCAGACAAATTCTACATCCCGTCGCTAAACAAAGAAGCGAAATAACTTCGAATTGACGACATATTCCGAAATTCTCTCTCAGGAATTTCAAATAGAATCCATTGATGAATGACGGTGCATTGCAACTACTCACATACTTTAGAGCAATCTACATACTTAACAAACTTTTTCTTTATCAATCTGCTGACATATGCAGACGATCGACGAACCGAATTAACGAAATCTTAATCTGGGAATGTACTCTCTGTTTACTTTACTCATAAATAAATATAAATCAGGCACTACAAAAGCGCTTTTATGTTTCTGAACAGCAAAGTAAACAAAACCCATATAAACATATATGTACATGTATGTATATATGCCACTGTTGTGTGAGTGTGTTTGTGACTAAATCTTCCACAAAAATTGTATCAGTTTCATATAGCACATTTGCAGTAAAGATTTCCATATTGTCACTTAAGACGGCAGCATACTGAAGAATTGCTTATTTGACAATTCAATAACGTACTTTCTCAACCTTCCCCTCTGTAGATTTATCTCTCTCTTTTTTTTTTTTTTTTGTTTCACATTTCTTATGTCTTTCAGTTTTCTTGTCTCGAAACTATCTATCTATCTATGTATGTATGTATGTATCTATCTATCTATCTATCTATCTATCTATCTATCTATCTATCTATCTATCTATCTATCTATCTATCTATCTATCTATCTACCTGTCTGTCTGTCTATGTATCTCTATATCTACCTACCTAACTCCCTCCCTCCCTCCCTACCTATCTATCTATCTATCTACTATTTATTCTCCCTATTTCTTTCCTCCAGTTCCCCCTCATGGTCGGCCTCTGGTTCATTGTCTTTTTTGCTTAACTAGACCGTTACATCAGACCATGATATCTATTTCTCAACCACTCGTACATGCATACAATCACACGCACACACAGACAAAAATAAACATACTCATACTGAGAGAGAGAGAGAAGAGAGAGGGGAGAGAGAGGGAGAGAAAGGATCAACATACACACATATATACAAAATATGACCCGCTTTAAAATACCCCAGCTAAAAAGACTAACCGATGAGTGCACATTTACATTCACATATAGACGCTCATAAAGACACTTTCATCCACACGCACAGATACACATATATTCACACAAATACACATTTGCACACACACACACACACACACACACACACACACACACACACACACACACACACACACACACAGAACCATGCAGATACTCATGTACACATTCACACAAGTACTCATACACATACATATATGTACACATACACACACGCTCATATACAACATCCATGATACACCCATACACATAAATGCTAACGTACATACACACGTGCAAGCATTCACACCATTTACACCAGTATAGACACGTGGTTTCGAGTTCTGCACCTCGGGCAAGTCTTCTACAATAGCCTCGGGCGTCCAATGCCTTATGAGTTAATTTGGTACCCGGAAACTGTGTATGTACATGTGTGTATGTCTTTCTGTTTTAATTCCACCCCACCCTCTTCGGCTCCGTTTCACAATAAGTGTTGGTTTGTTTACGTCCGTGTAACCTAGCGGGTCAGCAAAAGAGTCGTGGGTCGATTTGTTCAACTAAACGTTTCAAGACGGTGCCCCGGTATGGTCGCAGTCTTTTGAGTGAAACAATTAATCGATGAAAGATAAAAATTTATATAAATCGCAGAAAAAATTGAAAATATTTGAAGGTAATTGCAATTTCTAACACAGACACAAGTTACGCGTAATCGTCGAAACCCAACACTTCACTGATAACAATTTTATCGACTTACAGAAAGATGACAATGCAAAAGAAACCTTGGCAAAATTTGAACTCAGAATGAATGGGGATAAAACTCCGTACTTCAAGATTTTGCATACGGTGCTCCCCCGATCTTGTCAGCCGCTTCATTTCAGATATGAAAATAATAACGAACAAAATATCTTCGCCGTTAGCAAATGTCATTAAATAATGAATGTTTAAAAGTTAAGGCTATAATTATTTGTGTTTTCGTTCAGCATTAACGTCATCTTTGCTCTAGTTCTCGTCTTCGTTACTGCCATCGATATCATCATCACATTCCTGCCACCATTACCAATATCACAGTCACTGCCATCCCACCATCATCACAGACATTACCGCCATCGTCATCACCACTATCAGCAGTAGCAGCACCACCACTACCATCTTCATTATCATCATTATCGTCGTCGTCGACGTCATCATCATCACCGACACTTAGACCCTTGTTTACCATCACGATCATCAACATCCTTTCTGCATCATCACTACTATCACCATCACCAATCATTTATATACTCATTACCACCACCACCACCACCACCATAATTGTTACT
>NC_068982.1:57300212-57305223 GCF_001194135.2 Octopus bimaculoides | reverse complement strand
ACCACCACCACCACCATAATTGTTACTACCACTACCTTTATGAAGATCACAATCACTATCGTCATCATCATCACT
Organism: Octopus bimaculoides; assembly: GCF_001194135.2. NCBI lineage: Eukaryota > Metazoa > Mollusca > Cephalopoda > Octopoda > Octopodidae > Octopus > Octopus bimaculoides. The sequence continues at coordinate 57,305,148 of NC_068982.1, read as the reverse complement.
ATGCTCACCAGCATCATTATAATCTTTACCAACATCTCCATCATAATTACCACCATCACCGCCTCCACCACATCTCTTACCAACATTATCATCAATGTCATCATGTTTATCGTCATCTCCATGATGATCAACATCATTACTACTCAGCAAATTATATTCAACTCCGCCCCCACCTCCACTGCCATACAATCATTGACCACGATACTACGAGCAATAACACCACCACCATCACCATCACCATCACCATCACCACCATCACCACAACCACCATCCTCCTCTTCTTCGCTGACACTTCTTTTTCACCCGTCATTTGCCTCTATTCCCTCCCACCTCTACTGTCCTCTCCTGATCGTCATCATTGTCATCATCAGCATGATCGTCATTGACATCGTCATTATTAACTTCTATTAATGATTTTTGCCTTCGTCAGAGGGCGTGAAATTTTACTGTGAGGAATACGGTCGGTTTAATGGACATCCATATATGGCTTGTACTTAATTTTATCGATTCGCTCCCTTATTCTCACCATCCCTGAACAAAAGGAAATACGTATATTGGCCTTAGTAGAATTTGAACTGGCAAGTTAAAGGGAGGTAATTAAATAGCACATCATCTGTGTTTTTTCTAACACTGCTTATAGTATCATACACGTTCATTTCGTGTTATGTGCATTAGTGTTAATGGAAATTTCATTTCTATCATTTTACTCATAGCGTAATCCGAAGAAGAAGTTCAAAAGAAGTTCATTCCCTCACCACCTCCCATGATGTATCTGCAGAACTTCCGATACGGCAGTAGTAAAATGATGGGAAAAGAAACTGAGATGTACCGCAACAAGATAACGAATGATCTTCAATCCGAACATCAAGTCTGGAATCTTGCTACAGAGTGGGCACCATTAGAAGCATCCTAGTGCTAAGTGATAGCATTAAAGTGGGTGAGAAATTGCTTTCTAAACTTCAGGAGGTTGAATCAAATGAATCACCGATGTTTCCTCACAGTGTTCGTGCTGTTCCTCCTCCTCAGATACTTGCGCAATCAGCTTATTACGTATCATCTGCGCTTGAGCTTTCGTCCCACCTTCTGTTTTAACGACGATGTATATACAGTGCAATACATTAACCCTCACCCAATAAAGTAGGTATTTCATTTAAGTGAATGTCTGACAGAGATGTTCCCAACTCTTCCTTGGATAGAACAAAGACGTCGTGCCATTGACATAGCAAGGCCGATATACCCCCACCACCGCTCATTGAGCACCTCTACGATTGATATGGGTAGACTGACTCCTGTCTTGAGGTCAAAATACTTCAAAACTCTTTTTGTTTTAGCAAAATATTCTTTATTGTGGTATTTTTAGATCGGAAAGAAAGAAAAAAAAAATTTGCGAAAGATAGTGTTTAGTTACCGATATTTTCTGTCGAAATTAATCTCTTATTCTCTGTTTTTGTTTTGTGCTTGTTGGAATGTTATTCTTTTCATTTTCTGGCGTTTCTATGTTCAATAGTGCAATAATATACTTCAAATGTTTTCTGTTTGTTTTGTAGTTATTTTTCTTTGTTCATTGTTATGTTTTTTAGAGGCAAATCCTGAAAAAGAAGCCAAATTTTGCATCGGCGTTAGATTGTAAAATAACATGAAAATATTTTTAAAGAAATAAAAACCTATTCGGTTATAGACAAGGTTGAAGGAAAAGAGATTTTAAAAAAATGTGGTGAATCCTTTGAAGAACTCATAAAGACAAAATTAAACGTTGTTCTGTAACAAAATAAGTTGCCTCTTACACGTTTTAATTCACCAAAAATGTTAGAGGTAAAAATAGATTACATAAATTCAAGTGTGTCTGTTCAGTGTTTAAAATATTACAATAACATCAAAAGTTCATTTTTGTTTCAAATTAGTAATAATTATATCTATTGAACACTTAGTTACAAATTATGAACATTGGATGTTGATAGTAACGAAACAATAATGACTTTTGAAATTAAATGTTACAGAAATATCCTCCACATTCCTGAGTGTGTGATGATAGAAGATTACTAAATGAAGTTGCTTGATCACATAACACAACACTATAACATGTTACTCTAGAGAATATAGTTATTCATAGACAAACTCCTTTTAAAATAGGTATCGCAAGAATACAGCGGACGGGATTGACTAAGCGCAAGCAAATAATAAGAGAATGCTGCTGGAAAATATGAGGTTGGCAAGTAGATTACAGGTAAGTTCACCGCCATCAATTCACCGTGAGGAAAGTTTACCGAGACGTGTATCCATAGCATCTCACTGGTAATAGTTAAAAACTATTTTATTGAATAAAAGAGAGAAAAAACCGTGAATTGATGACGGTGAACTTTCTCTGCGGTGAATTGATGACTGAAGTTATTGGACATGTGGAAGCTGACTCGAATATAGGAAGAGGGACCATGTCTCTCGCTATATAAGTTCAGCCTCATCAAAACACTAACATTTATGAGGATACTGACCTGTGGTTTAGATTCGGATTGGATACAACAACACGTTTTGAAAAAATTCAGGTCATTGTGTATATAAAGTAGCTATCAGCATGACCATGTGTAGTGGGACGCATGCAACTATGATTGAAAGTGACTAGGAGATATGTCTCATTCTGTAGGTTCGGATTGAATAGGGTGCAGTTTTGTTTCGGTGTCTTTCGTATCTCAACTGTTATTAGGAGCTTCTTGGAACAAACCACTATCTTACATGAATTGCCGAATGACTTAGTGATTGAACTGCAGCCTGGTAAGCTTTTTGACATTTTAATGTGTCGTTGAACATCTACGTGGGTGTATATATATATATATATATATATATATATATATACACACACACACACACACACACAAATATGGAAATTGCTTTCGTTGAACTGTGGAGTATCAGACGAGTATATTTAGCATATCTAATACATACTGGCACACCTCGAACTACCAAGAAATTGCCACCAAATCTCCCTCGAATATTATTACCCTTATCGTCTTCAGAATATAGTTAACGGATAAATCAATAATGAATATAATATCCAATAAATGAAGACTGTGTAGTTGTGAGACTAAAACACTGGCTGAGTATTATGCATTCTATGCACGGAAATCATTCTCTTAATATGTACGAGCCCCATCAGAGAACGGCAGTGGGTACGAACCTGTACAAAGCGGGCTCCCAATCATCTATAAAGATAAGTTTCGCACAAAGTTCTTAAAATATATTCTTTTATTCTTTCATTCTTTTACTTGTTTCAGTCATTTGACTGTGGCCATGCTGGAGCACCACCTTTAGTCGGGCAAATCAACCCCAGGACTTATTCTGTGGAAGCCTAGTACTTATTCTATCGGTCTCTTTTGCCGAACCGCTAGGTTACGGGGACGTAAACACACCAGCATTGGTTGTCAAGCGATGTTGGGGGACAAACACATACATACAAACACATACACACACACACATATATATATATATATATATCTATATATATACGACGAGCTTCTTTCAGTTTCCGTCTACCAAATCCACTCACAAGGCTTTGGTCAGCCCGAGGCTATAGTAGAAGACACTTGCCCAAGGTGCCACGCAGTGGGACTGAACCCGGAACGATGTGGTTCGTAAGCAAGCTACTTACCACACAGCCACTCCTACGTCTATATATTCACTACTAAACAATAAATTTGTAAATAAAGCAGAAAAATACACAATTTTACACAAATGACAGCGTTAAAAAGAGATTTTCTTTGGAAATGTCCTCAGAATATACTTTAAGTTAAAAGTTTCATAGGCAAATACAAATTTCGTATATATATCAAGAATTTAAAAAAAGAAATTCTCTAATATAACATTAAAATCATGTTTATGGATGTAAACGACTTTATCTTAATTCACGATATCATTTTGGCACCAGGAAAGATGCATCTTACCAGGACACGGAGCATCTAACATTCTAAGTTATACACAAACCAATAAATCCGTTAGTAAATAGGAATCGACACTACGCTAGAAACATAGACTTTCGAAATGAAATCTGGTAGCCATACAATATTAATATAAATGCACGCGTGTGCACTAACACTCCCCACTACCACTACCACCACCACCACCACCACCACACACACTTTGTATCTTCAACAATCACACTGACAGCACATTTATACTGCACGAAAGTAACTACCACGACTCTTATGTAGACAGCACCTTTTGTGCATCATACCAGGCTATCGCTACCGCGCATTCTTTAAATTTCTTCCCGAGATATAATCAAAACAGTGTACTCTCACGTCAATAAAGAAAGCAATAAGACTTTTACAAACTTCAAAAAGACACAAAAAAAACTCCATCGATTGAACGACTTCCTCTAAGAAAAAGTATCAAGGCTTCACTAACCCACCCATCTCCAACTCCAAATGACAGCACAGATTCAGACAGTCACTCTGTTCCTGAGTCGTTTTCAGAAAATACACGACGGCTTCAACAGCAAAAAGTTACGTCTCTTATTCATTTTAATTACTATCGACACTAGCAAAGCTTTCGACTCCTTTTTTCACTCATACAAATCTGCTCAGCACAAAACGCTGGATAAAAAGACGAGATACTCACGATTTGAACGGCTTTTGAAACTGGATCTTCTCTAACAGAGCCGATTTGGGGCTAAACAACAACAAAACCAACTCTTATATTCGCTCTATATTTCTACTTTCACTTTCATTTCTTACGATGTCTCTTCACATTCATTCACCTCTCATTGATATCATGTCTTTCTCTACTTGTCTCTTATATAATTTTTCACACCATTCCTACCACACTTCTCTCTATCTAGCTACCTATCACTCTGTATTCCTACCACACACACACACACACATATATACATATATACATATATATATATATATATATATATATATATATATATATATATATATATATA
>NC_068982.1:57291059-57296404 GCF_001194135.2 Octopus bimaculoides | reverse complement strand
TATATATATAGGATCTATCTTTCATTTCACCATCGTGCCGTCTCAATTCTTAGCAATGTCACTCCAGTACTTTGTATTTACCACACTCTCTTCCTCCTCTCATCACTAGCTATCTCGTTTCTTTTCTTTTTTCTTCCAATCATCAGTCGCGTTCTTCTATTTCATTTTTTTTTCTTTTTCCTCAATGTTCCTTCACTTCTTAAAAGCAAGTACTTCTGTAGTTCACAGAATAGACAAATAATAATAATAATAATAATAATCAGTAAGAGGAAGAAGAATAGTAGAAAACAAATAAGAAATATATATGTGTATATATTTATACATGTATATATATATATATATATATTATAAGCAAATAATAAAATAACCACAAAACAAAAATCAGTTAAAAAAATCTTCATAACAAAACTAAGAACAACAAGATCAAGAACAACTACATTTCGAGATTCTATCGAAATGTGCAAAAGTTATCTTAATTTCCGGCTGTAGTGCACTGTTAAGACAATAATGGTTCTAATTGAAGCTAGTCGTTTCATGTGTGGAGACAATTGAACTGCTGTTAAAGCATCACTGCGACTGAATAAGGCGTCGACTAGTGGAGTTCAGGCCCTTGTCGGTACTAGATTGTTAAATAGAGAGAGAAGAGAGATGGAGATATGTCACTTATATTCTGCTAGCATCATAGATAACTGGTAGACATTTTGTCGCTTATAAACAGACACGAATATTGTTTTGAATATAGTTTGCTACGTCGCTGCGTGCAATATCTTTTTCGGTTTTATCTTTGTTTTGTGTTTTGTTTGTTTTTTCTACTTGTTTTTGTTATGTTTTTATCGTTTTTAGCGTGCTGTTTTTCATTTTTAGAAAAAAATTGCATTTTATTGATTCTAGCTTTTATAAAGTTATATTTCGTGTTTTATCTTCATTTTTCTTTTCCTTCCTTTTATTTTCACCTTCCGAAAATTACCACAAATTCGAACTCAAAATCTTAATTTTGAATGCATTTTTAAAATTTGGTGTTGTTTTCTATGCGTGTGTTTGTGTGCATGTGTATGCTTATGTATATTTATAAGCTTCATCATCTCACAGCATGTCGTGTTTAAATGATATACTAGATAAATAATATGACGGTTATTTAAATAAAAATCTACGAGTTCTTACTCTTGTCTCCGAATTATGCAACGTTGCACCTATGACAGAGAGTGAGCTTAATTCAACAAACTTATTTTATCTCGGAACAGCGCAGGTAGTTTGTAAATAGTTATCGTTTAATCTCAGGTGTTTCCTGATCGAGTAGATGTATAGTTTCACGTGTTCCAGTAGCTACCATGTCATTATTTTATATATTTATGGTTACACCGTACAATATCCACTCTTATTTAGAAGGTGTAAAGCAGTATTTCTCAACGTTTTTGCATCACCTCTATAAAATGAACGGGTTAGTCTACAGCCTAATGCATACATACACACATACATATATATATATATATATATATATATATATATATATATATATATATACTCAGACACACACACGTATATATATATATACATGCATACATACATACATGCATACATATATATTCATACACACATATATATATATATATATATATATATACTCAGACACACAAACGTATATATATACATGCATACATACATACATGCATACATATATATTCATACATATATATATATATATACATACATACATACATACATGCATACATATATATATATATACATACATACACACACTTATATATACACATATACACATACACATATATATATACACTCACACACATATATATACATATATATACACACACACATATACATATATATACACACACATATACATATATAGATAGATACACACGCACATTTATATACATACACACACACATACACACACATGCATACACACATATACACACACATATATATTCAAAAGTAATTTTAGTTAAAACTTTTATTGCAAATTTTATTCAAGCGTTACTTACTACGCATTGTAAAATAACCCACGTCCGACTAAAATATTTCCAACACCCACGTCGAGAAAAGTTAGAAACGAATGCGTTCTGAGGGTGATATGCTTCCTATTAGTACGTGGAGTTATCTCTCGTTTGACTGCGGAAATCGCAAAATGATTGCTGTATATTTTTATGAAGTGATAGGAACAAGTGATATGTATTTGTAAGGGCCTTCACTCTTGTAGCATTATTATAAATCATTGACTGCGATAAATTCTTATTTCCTGTGTTACTAAGTAGAACATGGACTAAAAGAGAAAAGCTTCAACAAGAGCATCGAACTCACCATAATCGTTTACTAACATGGCTCATAGTACCATAACAATTGCTGTTATTGTTGGCACTCCGTCGCTTACGACGTCGAGGGTTCCAGTTGATCCGATCAACAGACCAGCCTACTCGTGAAATTAAAGTGCAAGTGGCTGAGCACTCCACAGACACGTGTTCCCTTAACGTAGTTCTCGGGGATATTCAGCGTGACACAGTGTGACAAGGCTGGCCCTTTGAATTACAGGTACAACAGAAACAGGAAGAAAGAGTGAGAGAAAGTTGTGGTGAAAGAGTACAGCAGGGTTCGCCACCATTCCCTGCCGGAGCCTCGTGAAGCTTTAGGTGTTTTCGCTCAATAAACACTCACAACGCCCGGTCTGGGAATCGAAACCGCGATCCTATGACCGCGAGTCCGCTGCCCTAACCACTGGGCCATTGCGCCTCCACACCATAACAGTATTCAAGAAAGAAAACGTGCACACAATGAAAACACGGCTGATGGTAGAAAGACACGACTAATGATGTGAAAATTCTCTAACACTCTTGAATATTAAAAAAAAAAAAAAAAAGATGATAATGAATAGCTTCCTTTTGTTATTAAGCAGGAAGCATCAGATTTATATAGAAAGGAAAAAAGAAATTGAGGTATCAAATACACATTATTATTGTTGTTTACTGTTGCCCAAATCAAGCAGATATCTATTGGGTTGTCCGGAAAATTTGTGTCGATTTATAGTAGCTTACCTTTCGACTTATTTGCCATGAAATCACCTCAATTCTGGGAAGAGGGTATTTTCAAGTTAAAGAAAAGATGGAGACGCATTGTGCAACAAAATGGTTCATATTTGGTTGATTAAAAATGTAATGGCAAGTATTTATTGACCTTTTTTTTTTCTTTTCCTTTAAAAATCGTCACGAACTTTCCGAACGACCCATTACGGTAGTGCACACACCTGAAAAAACCTTGTCCAACGAGCCGTTTCTTTATTACTTAAAAAGTAAGGTGTAGCTTGAAGGAGGTTTTGCTGCTATTTCTAGCAGATCAAGCGATCATGTTCCTGCTTCCATGTTGGCCCGATGCCAATGCACTTATTTTTTCGGCCGATATAGCGTTCTAACTGAGAAATCGCAACGTAGTCAAGGGTCGATTTGTCAAGAGAATACCGCTACAATACAGTAGTACACTGCATGTGAATAAATAATTAGATAATAACTATGTGACTGCTATTAGCTATGCCCAGTGCTCTCAGCACATCATGTAATTGTATTGAATGAACTGTGAAACTAGACATTCTTATGACATGTTTTATTGATTCAACTTTTTGTTTTTTGTTTTTCTAATAGATAACTCAATGATACTGCTTTAGTTTTACATCAAAGGACTTACAGGACAGAAAGGACAGAAATGAAAATGTAACATTTATGCATTTTGTAAGAGAATTAGCGGTGTAACTGAAGTGTAATGGTGTCATTTAGAATTTTAAACGTTAATAGCTACATATAATTTATTAGTATTAAATAAAGTCTTTAAAGTGGCTAGCCTGGAATAACCTTTCCTACGCCGGACATAATACCTTTCAGCTTTTCGGGGTCGATGAAATAAGCGCCGGTCAAGTATGGGGTACGATGTAATCGAGTTTTCACACTGGACAAATTGCTTAGCAGTATTTCGTCCGTCTTCATGTTCTGAGTTCAAATTTCGACGAGGTCGACTACCTTCCATCTATTTTGGGTCGATGAAATAAGTACCAGTCAAGCACCGGGGTTGATGTAATTAATTAGCTTCCTCCCCCAAAGTTTCAAACCTTGTGCCTTTACCAGAAAGGATTACCGAGAGTGGAGACGTAGAAACAGGCGAGTTTCTGGTTAAAAAGATTGCAAACTTTAATTCTGCTTTTGAAAGTTTTGAATTCGAACTCCAGTGCAGTTGCTTTTGTTTGCATTCCTCCAAATTTGGCTGGCAGTCGTAATCCATCACCTGACTTAACCCTTATCACTTCTACCTGGTCCTTCGTATACTTTTGTTTAAAGGAATCGAATAAGATTTTCAGTCTCAAAGATACGTTCTCTTTTCTATTACCAGCCTTGGTAACCCTACAAAGTTAGTAAGTGCTGTTCTGGTTATATCATATATAAACATTTCTTCGATAACATAAATGTGAGTCATATAATATAGTTAATATATATTATCTCATTTTTTCAACAATAAATATACAAAATTAAAATAAAACATTGAATCTGCATTAAGTAGATACAATGTATTGCATCCTCATTAAGAAAACACAATGAATTCCATTCCCGCCAGCTTCGCTGCAGTCTGATGAATGAAGTAAGCAAAAGGCTAAAACAGCAATACGAAGCCATTTTGTTATGATTTGCTTTGTGTATTGACGTCTGAACTGATCCACACCTGTATTTCAACAAATTTTGTATAATTCTTTGAACAATGACATTCAACAAAAGCATGTATCTGTATGTATGTATGTATGTATGTATGTATATATGTGGTTGTATTGTCCCCTCTGTGTTGGCCACTTGTGGGCAAAAAAAAAAAAATGTATATGTGTGTGTGTGTGTGTGTGTGTGTGTGTGTGTGTGTACGTGTGTGTGTGTGTGTGTGTGTGTGTTTGCAAGCACTCACATTTTGAGTTAGGAGCAGCTTTATAATGCTATAATGTAAACATTATCAATGTCACCTACTTCAAAGCCAGGTGAAGCAAATCGCTCCGGCGGTGAAGAAGAACGAAAAATATCGACATTTTGCAGTTATTTCTGCTCTGCAGTGCCGTGCACTCGATTCACCCTCGAAAATAATTCGAATAGCTGAAGTATATTCAGAGAGTATAAAATGTATCTGCTAATGTGATATATATATATATATATATATATATATATTTGGGTTTTGGGATTTGGTTTGTAAGATTTTTTATAATTTAACACACCCACTGGTAAAATTTACACCTTTCTTTTTTACTTTTCTAACTTTTTCGTTGTGTCTTACAACAGTTTTGACTGTCCGTTATTCAAACTGCGTTCCTT
>NC_068982.1:57289231-57291049 GCF_001194135.2 Octopus bimaculoides | reverse complement strand
TGTGTGTGTGTGTGTGTGTGTGTGTGTGTGTGTGTATGTGTGTGTTTGTATATGTTTGTGTGTGTACCTCTGTCTCCTTGTGTGTGCATGTCTGAGTGTGCGCGCGTGTGTTCGTTTTGCAACTCTGTACCGTGTTTGTATGTATGTATGGATGGATGTGCATCTCCATATGTGTGGACGTGTAAAAACCACCTTGAAGAACCACAGTAAAGTTTAACAAAAAACTATACATGCAGGTTCAAAGTGCAGCCATCGGTGTCGGTGTAGCTGGAGATGTAGCCGGCCTCTTCATGACCTAGTGGGACAGAAAACTTAAGCATATGTTATCAGAACAGTCCACAACTCTTCTACTCTACAGTAGATATGTAGACATTAATATCATAGGACTAACTCTCGTAACGGTAGTGTAGAAACTGAAAGGAACGTAATGGAGACCATCCAGCAAGGAGCTAACTCCTTCCACCAAAGTATTAAGGTAACTATAGATTACCCCACTAGGCACCCCAACAATAGACTCCCCGTTCTTGATACTGAACTTTGGTTAGAAACTGTGAACAATAGAGTGCAGCTCCTCCACTCCTATTATATGAAACCCATAGCTTCAAAATGTTGTTCACAAGAACTCAGCTTTGTCACACAACATGAAGATTAACATACTGATAGCAAACTTAGTTAGGATAATGAACAACGTGTCCCCACTATGCGAACCCTATGAAACGAAAAAACATATAGAACTGCATGCACCGCATGCAATTCTCTGGATATGATCAGAAAGATAGGGTTCGAGTATACAGGGGTGCTAGAAGGAACTTAGATAACATTATACGTAATGATACCAGTGGTAACTGCCCTAGATATAGAAACAAAGACTGGAATAGGATACAAAGAACTTGTGACAAAGCAAACAGTGTGAACACGTATAAATCTGACAAATATCAAGGAGTGATGTTTGTAAAGGCCACAGCGCATGGAGAACTAGCTCGTAGATTTAGAAAAACCCTGAAGGAGACCAAAGTCAAAATTAAGATTGATGAAAATCCAGGAAACGCCGTCAAATCACAACTATGTACCAATGATAACTGCATGGTATGTAGGATTAGCCCTGACATTAACTGTAGAACTACAAACGTAGTTTACAGCATAAGATGCATAGAAGGTGCTTGTAAAGACATGAACGTGACGTACATAGGGGAGACATCTAGGAGCATTGCGGAACGACTAAATGAACATTTGAGACAATATGATGACAAAAAAAAACCAGTTCTCCATACTCTACCAACATGCCAAGGACCAACATGGAGGCAACCTGGGTCAGCTTGACATCCGCATCTTATGCAAGCACCCAAAAGACCCAACACTCAGACAAATACAGGAGTATGTCCTCATAAATGAAGCTTCCCCAAAACTAAATAGGAAATATACATAGTAGATATCATACCCCGTACCCACAGGTACAGTAGGATAATTAGTGGGCTGTTATGTAGATAGATGTATCTATGTGTGTGGGAGGGTGTATATATATATATATATATATGTATATGCACATGTATATAAGCATATGGATATGAAAGTAAACAGATCAACATACAGATGGATAGGTACATAGGTTCTATGATCAAACAAGTACACATACACAAATGAAAACTGAAAAACATGACCATATATACACACACACTTTACTTCACACAAGGACACATATGAAGACACACGTCCACACACGGAGATGCACATCTATACATACAAACACGGCACATAGTTGCAAAACACACACATGCACACACAAGGAGAAGCGGTACACACATGTACAAACATACACGC
>NC_068982.1:57286030-57288929 GCF_001194135.2 Octopus bimaculoides | reverse complement strand
TATATAGTTATTAATATTTCTAAACTGGAAATTAATAGTTATCGCCAAGCCAACATGGCAGTCCCAAAATTAGGACGAAAGCTGCTGTGAATTAGCTCCAAGAAGCCATCGCCTCTAGCTAGCTATGTGACACACGAAACCTGTGTCCTTTATAACCTTCGAACAGGGGAGGTCAGCAGTGTGCCCCTGCTGGTTTGGCATCTGCAGACTAGTTTCAGGTTGTTGCCCCTTGTCAATGCAGAGCAGCCAAGCCTCAGCCAGGCGGCGCTGCTGACTATCTGTTCGAGGGTTATTTATCTAATTTCAGTGGAATCTATCCACTGGTTTTCAGAAGGCTTGGCTGCTCTGCATTGACAAGGTGGACATAGCGTAATATCGCAGAAAGCCCACATTTAATTTTTATCATTCTTGGTGCACCCAATTTTGAACAAATAAAATCACTACTCAATATATAAATTAAAGCAATAAGCTGACAGAATCGTTAGCACGCCGGGCAAAATGCTGAGCGGAATTTCACCCTTCACTACATTCAATTCTACCGGTATCGTCTTTGCCTTTCATCCTTTCGGGGTCGATAAAATAAGTACCAGTTGAGCACTGATGTCTATGCAATCGACTCATCCCTTCCCTCGAGATTGCTGGCCTTGTGCCAAAATTTGAAACGAATATTTCAGTATAAATTACATATAAACCATTATAAAGGAAAGTAAATGAATAAATTCATTACTAACCGTATCTGAGGATTAAAAATACCAGTTAAATTCAATAAGTCATTAAATTTCGTGCCCGGGTAAACCTCAAGATCATTACGCACTCAAATGTTTCCTAAATACAAATATACTATTGTGCTTCACAAACCATTAAGAGCAGAGGTTCTCAACCATTTTTTTTTTATCTATGATCCCTTTGATTACTATTTTATTCTGTTGGACCTCCATAGCAATTCGACGTTTAAAAGCTGGTTTTATAGAAACTTCTTTCTATATTCATATTTTGTTTTTCACACATTCACTTGTGTGGGTTGAACAATGAAAAACGTCAAAGAAAGAAACCTATTTCTTGCAATACATACATCTAAAGCAAAAGTTTTCCAGGGGGTCCTTAAAATACTATTGTAGTTCCTCAATTTACACTTTTGTTGCATGAACCGCAAAAATCTTATATGGACCCACAGGGTCCACATGGATCTCAGTTGAGAACCACTCATCTTGAATGACTTTACCTATTTCTGTTTCAAACGATTAAACAACCAAACCTACAGTAAAATACAACGATATTTGCAGCTTTAAAGCGAAAGAATTGAGACTGGTAGTTAAAGTTTCTGCAATTGAACATCATATCTTTTCATGGATTATTTTAAAAAGTATACACGGCCTTGGTTACTGAAAACTAAAAACCTATTTCTACTGACTAAAGCAATATTTTACGCTTATACACACACACACATACTCACTAACCAGTGAGAGGTTTTCTACCAATATCAAACGTATATGTTTCTGTGATTGCTTAGTAAATGTAACCATGGAAATTCTTTTTAGCTCAATATAGTCCAGTATTTGAATGGTCTTTAATTTTTTCAAATGTGAAGATACAAATAATCTTTTATGGCTTTCAAGTGACTACATATAAACGTACATACCACAGCCAAAATAGAAATACAAAGTCCTGGCGTTTGTTCAGAACATATGTGAAAGACACAATGAACACCGTATAATATTTTCGAGGTCATAGCGACACAAATGAATGCCATTTAATATTTTTCTAAAATCAAAACGAGTAATGAATGAAATATAAAAGAAATTCGCTGAACAACAAAGATTTCTTCGACAATACACTACATCCGGTAACTCATATCACGATGTTTCCTCAGTCTTCATTTTCTATTATACTGAACTTATTATCGGTATATGCAGCTAACAGGTAGATAAATATAATATTTGAGCAAGAATGGAGATTCTGAGAAACGATATTTTTGTTGGCAGTTTTGCTTGGAGAGAGACATTAGCGATATTATGAGAGATCGGACTTGCTAATAAGGGAGACAAGTCAGTCTGACGCAAGATTTAATTTTCATAACCTTCCAAATGACTTCAACAAGTTAGTCGTAAACTTTTTACAAAGAATTGCGACTAAATCACAAACTCGAAGACTTGAAGCATTGTTATTTCAAGAAGAACTGTCAGTTACAAAAAGAAAAAAAGAAAAAAGAAAACCGTAAAACTTGCTTGAAACAGGAAATAGTACAATTAAGACGATGAGTAGCATACACAAAGCTTTGACAGATTTTAACTGAAATATTTAGTTACAAAGATCTAGTTACAGCTTTGGTTTATTGTCTGTGGCTTTGGACCAAAAGGGATTGTTAATTAGCAGCAATAGGAAGTAAGGTAACGACAAATCAACGCATTTTTGACATTTCAATTAAACAATTGTTTAAATTATATCTAAAAACAAAAAAAAGTATGAATAAATGATAAAAGAAAATTGAAGAAGTCAAAGGGGGAAAAGAGGAGGTTGGTGGGAGAATAGTGAGGAAGAAGAATAAAAAATTATGTGAAATGCTAAAAAGGTACACATACACACACACACAAACGTATATATATATATATATATATATATATATATAGTTCAAAAAAACAATAACAAAAAAACAAAAAAACAACAAAGTGAGGACGTGATATGGATAGTATTATTGGACGCTCAGGAAAGGAAAGAGAGAGTGTATGACGTTTCGGGCGTAGCCCTTCGTCGGAAAGATGGAAAGTTCGGAGAATGGAAGAACGGAGAAAGAGGAAAATGGTACCGATGCCCACGCGGTTACATTATGAAAAGACCGGAAGAGGAGGTGGTGGGGGAAAAGTTCTCTTTAAGACAGGAGAGTGAAAAAGGGAGATGAATA
>NC_068982.1:57274935-57285467 GCF_001194135.2 Octopus bimaculoides | reverse complement strand
AAGTGTATATATATATATATATGATTGACCGTTGACTGAACACTATTCAATTTTTTTTCTCCGTGTTTTTCTCCTTGTCTCCGTATTCTTTCTGTTGAAGAGCGTAGCTCGAAACGTCAAAGACTTTCCGTATTCCCGAGCGTCATACTAATATATACTTTTGTTATTTACACCACCTGTCCTCGTCTGTTGTTATTATTTGTATATTCTCCCATATATATATATATATATATATATATATATGCGTGGTCTCCAATCTCGATACAGGGGAAGCAATTTCTGGCGAGATTTCAGACCGTCACTAGTAGTGGCCCTAGTAACAGTGGAAGGAACTTATGGAGTTGCTTCCTCTAGCGGTCTCAACGGTCTCAAATCTCGACATAGGGGAAGCAACTCATAAGTTGCTTCCTTGCTCCCCACCCCCGTATCGAGATTTGAGACAGTTACTAGGGAAGTAACGGCATCTAATCAAGCCACAGAAGTTGCTTCCCCTGCTGCAAGATTTGAGACGGTCTCAAATCTCGACACAGGGGAAGCAATTTCTGGCGAGATTTGAGACCGTCACTAGTAGTGGCCCTAGTAACAGGGGAAGGAACTTATGGAGTTGCTTCCTCTAGCGGTCTCAACGGTCTCAAATCTCGACATAGGTGAAGAAACGCATAAATTGCTTCCTTACTCCCCACCGTGTCGAGATTTGAGAAGACAGTTACTGAGAAGTAATGGTATCTAATCAAGCCACAGAAGTTGCTTTCCGGCTTCCCCTGCTGCGAGATATATATATATATAAGTGAACTTTCATTTGGGGTCTACATGTGGTTGTGAGTGCTTTGGCGGATTTGGTTGGGGTAGTGGGGGTTGTGGTGCTGGTGTTGTTTTTCCTGTCTATGTCCGATGTGCTGGGGGTTTCTGTGCTTTCAGGTGTTAGTGGAGGTTCGTTTGCTTTACCTTTTGTATTTTACGCTTTTTGCTTTGTAAGGTTTTTCCTCATCTTCACTACTGGATAAAGAGGAACTAGTGTCTGTATGATCTGTCTCGGGGAGTGTGACTGTGTCTGTGGTAGTGTGAGCATGTTGGTGTGAGTGTATGCTTGAATGAGAGGGTGAAGAAGGTTGGTTTGACATACTCTGAGTGGTTTCCTCCATTCTATGGGTTTCACGTCCTCTGTTGTTGGAGAGGAAACTACAGTTTTATTAAAATGTCGCTGTTGTTGCTGTTGCTTTTGTTGAGGATGCGATGTAGGTTGCAGGTGTAGCCATGTACCTCCCAACTTTTGGGGGAAAAAAGGCTCTCAGGTGGCTTGTGGTCCCACAAAAGTTGCATCTGGGCTTCTTGTCTTCCACGACGAAAAGCAGTTCCACCCTGTTGGGCTGCTGGATCAGGTCCGGGATTTTCTCGATATTTCTGGTTTCACATGGATTGATATTTCCAAATTGATCCCATACCAGTTCTCCCTGCTACTCCTTTTTACCTCCAGGAGTGATTCTGAATCGTGCACCGCACAGGCGACAATCCACCTGATGTTTACGCCTGGTGGCACATCATTTATACCAAATCTGGTCGTTCTATTTCAGAAGTAGGTGGGATACAGGACCCACTCCTCAGTCCATCGGGGTGGCACTGCGTTTCTTCGCGCGAACTCCTTACTTTTAAAGAGGAACTTAATGCTGGCAAACTCCACCTCCTACTCTGTATATGTGCCACATCTATGAAAATTTCTCTGAGGGCCTTCTCAACAGAACTGATGGAGGCTATTTCAGCTCTTCTACTTTTCCATGATACGCATCTGAAATATACTGTCTTCTTTTTTTGCCTCTATTATTTCGGGATGTACGAGCAGTGTGGATTTACCCCACCAAAATTTAATGATGTGTTTCGCTTTTTAGAGCTCATGAGTTTTGTCATCGAGTGCGATGGCAAACATTTCTCTATTTGTGTTCGCTACATCAGCAAACCTTTTATTTTTGTTATTGTTTTTGTTGCTGTCGTCATCGTTGTGGTTACTGCTGCTGCTGCTGTTCGTGGTGGTGGTGGAATTGTGGCCCCTTTCACCGTTGACGCTCTCACCCCCACCGTCATCGCTATTTTCCTCCACTCCGCCTTCAATTGTAGGATTATTTCCGTAGCATTGTTAACGAAACTACTGTCTCTGCTACTATTTCTACTGCCACTGCTGCTGCTGTTGCGGTTTCTCACGTTGTTGTCGCTACCACTACTACTGCTGTAACTGCTGCCGCTGTTACTGTCACTACTACAACTGCTGTTGGCGATGTTGCCACTGGTGTTAGTATGAGGTGGACTTTGTACTTTTTCTGCCTCCTCTTTCTCCTTCCCCTCTTCTGTATTGTTGCCAGTAATGGAGGGAAGGGGAGTAAAATCTTTAACAGTCATTAAACCTGCAGGGGATACAGTTTTTTCTTAACTGTTTCAAGATGCGCCCCATTATCTTGTTGAATTGTATATGATTAAACAACCACCGAACTTATATGGTGGGCTGAATATAGCCCCGCAAGGGACCAAACAAACACAGAAACCCAGTGACAACTTCTTGGTGTTTCTATTAACAACTTGGAACAAAATATATACTGAAAAAAACGGCACCAAACGGGTGTAAACAACTGTTTTCAAAAAGAACTTACTTGGAGCGTTCAAAAACACATCCGGTGCACTCCGCAGCAAATAAAGTAATTACAAAGTAACAATAAAGTAATAATAATGATGATAATAATAATAATAATAATAATAATAATAATAATAATAATAATAATAATAATAATAATAATTTCTATTAAAGGCACAAGGCCTGAAATTTGGTCGGAGGGGACTAGTCGATTACATCGACCCAGTGTTTCACTGGTACTTAATTTATTGACCTGGAAAGAAATGAAATGTAAAGTCGACCTCAGCGGAATTTGAACTCAGATCAAATGGCCGCTAAGCATTTTGCCCGGAGTGCTAACGACTCTGGCAGCTAACCGACTTAATACTAATAATACTAAAGGCACAAAGGCATAAAGCCTGAAATTTTGAACGAGGGGACTAATCGATTACATCGACTCCAGTGTTTCACTGGTACTTAATTTATCGACCCAAAAAGGATGAAAGGTAAAGTCGACTTCGGCGGAATTTGAACTCAGAACGTAGTGACAGGGGAAATACAGCTAAGCATTTCGTCCGGCGCGCTAACGATTCTGTCAGTTCACCGCCTTAATAATAATAACAATAATAATCCTTTCTATTAAAGGTACAAGTCTTGAAATGTAGGGGAGATGACTAGTCGACTTCATCACCCCCAGTGTTTCACTGGTACTCAAAGGATGAAATTCAAAGTCGACCTTAACGGAATTTGGACTCAGAACGAATTCGAACTCAGAACAAAAGGCCACCAAGCACTTTGCCCGGCGTGCTAATGATCTTGCAAGCTCGCCACCTTAATAATAATAATAATAATAATAATAATTATAATAGATGGATGGATTGGTGGATGGATGTATGTATCTATGAATGCCTGTGTGCATATTCATGTGTATGTATGTCTATCTGTACATTTGCATTTATGTACATAATATTTCTCTGCTTTATTCTGTATGTGCATTTCATGTGCACCGAGTTTTATTTGAATGTGTAAGCACGAGTATACACTTTTCCAGCATATGAAAAATGCTTCTCCTTTGATACGTGTTCGTTACACTAATTTTATATGTATATATGCATGCACCTGTGACGGGTATTTCTGTTATGTGTTATTTTTCCTGTATGTGTGTGCTTTGTATTGGTGAAAAATGTAAAAATATTGAGAGAAGGAGAAAAAAAATGAAGTAAAAAGGAAGAAAGAAAGGAAGGAAAAAAGATAGAAATGAAAGATGAACTTATTTTACCTGACTCCATTAGATTTCTCATCCATTAGATTTTGTACGTAGCAGAGAGATAGACGGAGAGGTTAGATCATCAATTTTCTTCCTTTCCTCCAACAGGCAGACGCCAGGCGACATTTTGATAATTTGCTGACTTTTACAAAAAAAATTAATGGTAATAAATTAATAAAAAGCCGGAAAGAAAAATAAATATATAATAAGGAAATGAGGAAGAAGAAAGCCCAAAATAAAACGAAACAAAAATAAAACAGTTACAAAATAAAATATGTTATTAAAAATAGATAAAAAAAAAGACATTTACGCATAAAAATAAAACAGCAAAAACAAAGATATATAATATAAACTATATAATAATAAAAAAGGGAATGGTCAAGGCAAAAATAAATTTAAAAAATTATAACAAGAAAATAATATCCTCCTTAACAACAACAACAGCAGCAGTAGTAGCAACAGCAACAACAACACAAATATAGTGCAAACAAACTATAAGAAAACGACTGCCGAAGCACGTTTGCTGATTATAGCTAATTTCATTATTCTTGTTATCTCATTGATTACTCTTGATTGAACGACAAAATGAAGCGAATAAAGAAAGAAAAAATGTAAAAATACAAAGTCGTCGAATGCGCAATCCTAGTCAGCAAGATGTTGATATGCTGGCCTAATCAACAGGGTGAATATTGGTCGACCAATGCTAATGTGTGCAGTCTAGTAACAAGCAAACGGTATACTTCAAACCCACCTCCATATTTGACCTGAAAAGTCAGTCTATGAAAAATACGTACGCGGCTCTGCTTAAATCAAAGTATCAATAATTCTGTCGGGACTAATGTGGATATCATTTTTTAATCCGAGAGGAAGAGAAAAGAAAAAGTTCATTTCGCAGACGTATGATCAAAGACATTCTAACCATGACCACTTAGTTTCACTAATATTCTTTTATCCTTCTGGTTTCTTCAGCGTGATTTGGCTGCTATTTCTAGAAGGTTAAGACACTCTACAGAGAATAGTCTGTCGATGATTAAAACCGTTCAAGCAGTGATCATCGCATCTTTTTAATTAAACGTTGTGTATCGTCTGATTGTCTGACAAAAATCAAAGCAGAAATCCAAAATATATTAAAGAAAAGTGGAGAGGAAAACCACTCCATGGGCAATATTCTACAAGATTTAACAACGAGAAAGTGAGATAGTGTGATGCCAGTTTTGGTACATAATCTCTGAAATAATGATTTCAAATTTTGGCACAAGGCCAGCAACTTTGTGGCTGGGGGGTATAAGTTGATTACATCGACCCCAGTGCTCAGCTGGTACTTATTTGATCGACCCCAAAACGATGAAAGGCAAAGACAACCTCGGTGGAATTGGAACTCGAGACGTAAGAAATTCCGTTAAGCATTTTGTCGGGCGTTGCTAACGTTACTGCCAGCTCGCCGCCTTTTGAAAGCTCTGAAATAATAGCAAAAACATATGTGATTTTAGCTGCACAAGACCAATGTCTTGCTACAAATGTTGTTTTATATATATATTTAATTGAAGAGTAAGGCAGTGAGCAAATAGAACCCTTGGCACGCCGGGCAAATACTTGGTGATATTTCGCCAGTCTGTACGTTCTGATTTCAAACTCCATCAAAATCGACTTTTCTTTCATCCTCTCAGTGTTGATAAAATAAATACCAGCTGGTTACTGGACTTATGCCAAAAATTGAAATTAATATTTAATTGAAGGGTTCATACCGTTTTCAGGTACTCCTATTTAGGATGATGACACTAATGTCCCTTTTGGACCGCCAAATTCAATACCAACAGGAAAAATATGAGTAAGGAGAGAACTGCAGACGACTGACGTTCTGTGAAAGAAGTAATTGACATAGTAATTAGTGCGGAGCCTATGAGTTGGGACAAAAGAGTGATGAGCGTTGGAAAGACGAGTGGAACGGGAATGCTTTGCGTATAGATGATACACCTTCATGGCGGAAAGGTAATTATAGCAGAGTTAGAAAAGGCAGAGCAGTGTATCAGAGACTGTAGCGTATCAGTGTGTGATTTTACGTTAATAGAAAAGAATGGTAATATTAAATGCAAACTACATAGCCGGGACCATGAAAATATTGGCCACATCACTATTATCTGACCAGTCCTTGCAGAATCCGAGAATATTCAGTGACACGATTGGGTTTGTAGCTAGACTAGATATAGCCCACATTTCATGCATACTCTATAAAAATTCTACCCAATAATATAGCACCAGACATAA
The DNA here is from genome assembly GCF_001194135.2 of Octopus bimaculoides. Taxonomy (NCBI): domain Eukaryota; kingdom Metazoa; phylum Mollusca; class Cephalopoda; order Octopoda; family Octopodidae; genus Octopus; species Octopus bimaculoides. The sequence goes on along the minus strand of NC_068982.1, from coordinate 57,279,339 downwards.
TCTTCAGTAGTGTTGTACAAATTTTTCAGAAAAAGTTTCACAAAATTCAAGAAGAAAACGCTAGAGATCACCAAATTTATATTTACTTTTAATTACACTCTTACATATTAAATTATGTGGCGAGCTGTCAGAATAGTTTAGCTCACCGGACAAAATACTTAACAACATTTCTTCTAGCTTTGCGTCCTGAGTTCAAATTTCGCCGAGGTCGACCTTTCAGGGTAGATAGAATAAGTACCAGTTGAGCATTGAGGTCGATGTAATAAACTAGTCCCCTTCCAACAAATTTCAGACCTTTACCGTTTGTAGAAACAATTACGCAAAGCAAAAGAGATATTTTGAATTAAGAAATTAACACTGTATCGTAGAAAACGAAGAATAAAAATTTACATTTAACTGACTTAGATTATCTTATGTGAAAAGAAGAATGTGACTTTGTTAGTCTTATGAAGCTTGCAATGGACCAACAAAGCTTTGGTAGGGTCTACTGGTGGACTGCCAGGGTTACGTCGAGAAACATTCTATAATGTAGTTGCCAAACGATGTAACACAACACATACATTTTACAATCAACTCCTAGTAATAACACATTCTCTACAGAACAACCAACAAACAATATATTACAAACCACAGAAAACATATCGCTCACAATCAGTACCTACTATATCTGGATATATCTCAGTCAACAACTACTCCCTACTTGAATGGCCATGACACAACAAAACTTGACTTGGCCGAAAATATCTAAGTTATCGAAGTTACAACACAACACATACTTAACCGATATCAGATGGTATACTACCAACAACTCACACAATTCACATTCTGTATGAGTGTCACCAACTAATACACTAGAATACATACGGTACAATTTCTTAATCATCGTTCGACACTAAAACACGTCACATCAGTCACATAGTTCTTATGAAATACAAACACCTCTAAATACTTAAACACAAAGGTTCTCAACAATTTTTCGCCTATGGACCCCTTGATTCTTGTTTTCCTCAACTGGACCTCTATAGCGATTCGATGTATATATTAAAAAAATCCTATTGTGTTTTTGTAATTAAATATTATTAGGAATTGTATAAAAGACTAAAATATTTTGTGTATTGTAGAAATATAACTAATTTATTGCACATAAATTTTAAGAGCAAAATCTTATATGGACCCTAGTTAAGAACCATTTGTTTAACAGGAAAACTTAAAACAAATATATGTTTATCGCCAGCTGGTTATAGATGCCATCTACACCCAATATATATATATATATATATATATATATATATATATATATATATATATATATATATATATATATATATTGCAACCAGGGGAGCGAACCCCTACCATTTTCTTGCAGTCGACAGAAGATTTTCTAACTAGCTACTTTGCTTAAACAAATAGAAATATCTAGAAACAGAAAAAAAAAAAAAAACGTTCTGTCGATTGAAAACAGAAAAAAATTCTCTGATAATAGGTGCCTTACAAAAAAAAACTTTTTTTAAATGCAACGGTAAATACAAAACAAAAATTACCTGAGCTACACATATATACAAAATAGAGAAAATAACATTACTAGGCACTGCATACTTGTTACATAGAGTATTTTCAATACATCAGAGTTCAGAACGACTGAAAAAAAATACTGCACGTACTCAAGGCACACGGAGATGCACTCGATAGTGCTGTGAAAGCATGCAATTAAAAAATACTGCTGAAAAATAATATTAATGATCCGGAATTGGTCAATTAGTTCTTAATTATTTGGCCGTCTCATTCAATTGATTATACAGTTATTTTTTGTGCAATCATCAAAAAATCCTACAAAGAAAAAAATATATAAATGTATATTTGATAAAAAAAGATAATAAAGCATAAATAAACGCTTTGAATACTTAAGAGTTGGCGGAAGGGTGACAGAGAAAACGGAGTGCTTTAGTTGAATAGAAAAGGTTTCTGGAAGGAATGTTGCCAATCAGTGAGTTGGGGGAAAAGTTTGCAAATGGAGAGAAACAGGTTAGAATCATTAGAAACTGTACGCAGAAGAGAAAGGAAATAAAGTGTAGATTGAAGGAAATAAGTTAGTAGTTTTACTGGTAATTTTGTTTAATGTTTGATGTGATTGGGTTAATGTTTATCTCATTGTGCCATACAGTAATAATGTTGTTGGCACTCCGTCGCTTACGGCGTCGAGGGTTCCAGTTGATCCGAGCAACGGAACAGCCTGCTCGTGAAATTAACGTGCAAGTGGCTGAGCACTCCACAGACACGCGTACCCTTAACGTAGTTCTCGGGGATATTCAGCGTGACACAGTGTGACAAGGCTGGCCCCTTTGAACCACAGGCGCAACAGAAACAGGAAGTAAGAGAGAAAGTTGTGGTGAATGAGTACAGCAGGGTTCTCCACCATCGCCTGTCGGAGCCTCGTGGAACTTTAGGTGTTTTCGCTCAATAAACACTCACAACGCCCGGTCTGGGAATCGAAACCGCGATCCTATGACCGCGAGTCCGCTGCCCTAACCACTGGGCCATTGCGCCTCCACGCCATACAGTAAACATAGAAATAAAATAGATAGTAAAATGAAGAGAGAGAAGAAGACATAGAAGGAATTGAAGGCGATAGAAATGCTTACAAACAAGGGAGATGTGTGTGTGCGTGTGTGGGGGGAGAGAGAGAGCGGGAGGAGAGGAGTATGTGTGTGAAAATAGGAATAATATCGAACGGAATGATGCCTGGAAATATAGGATGGATATAATGTATAGGGTCATTCAGAAGGGATTTCCCTTGCTTTGTCATAGGTCTTGAACAGAGCCCTTCCTATCTAGATTAACAAGGAAATTAACATTGTTAACAGAATGACGAATAGAATAAGGAAGATCGTGCGTACAATAAAGTATTGAATAATAGATAAGGATAAGAAATAGAATGAATGAGTCAATATAATTCTGGGTAAAATAACGCAACTACTTCAATAAATATAAGAGAAAGGTTATACAAAAAGGATTTGCAGTTATAGAATTAATGGAATTAGATTCTAGCTGTATTCTATTTTTTTTCTTAATCTTTTATAAGTTTCATTCAATGAAATAAGGTCCTGCTGGGACATCGTCTTCAAAGAGTTTTGCCGATTGTAGCAACTTAAATACTTTTTTTAAAGGGACATAATCGAGGCGAATCTGAATACAACACTGTGCTTTGGTCGCCGCTGTGCCATTTCCGCTACCACTGAGAGCATTAAGAATGGAAAAGGAAAGAACCGCTGACATTAACAGGGTGAAACTCCTTGTATAATGTAGACCTACATGTTTCATCTGAAGATATATTTTCTAAATGAAAAAACAAGAATAGTAACTTCATTGGTCTCATGAAACTTGATGTGGATCAACAAAGCTTAAGTAAGGATTACAGCTAGATAACTTAGGTCACGTCATGAATCGCAGCTCAACAAAATCATCATCAATCAATATAACACTACATACTCTTTACAATCAGCTCCCAATGACTACCGAACAAAATAATACAACCCACACAACAGAAACGCCACACAATCATCACCCAACTCCACGCAATCATCACCACACAAGTGGTGAGTTGGGAGAATCGCTAAGCACTCAGAGAAAAATGCTCATTTCGTCCGTTTTTACTTTCTGAGTTCAAATGCCGCCGAGGTCGACTTTGTTTTTCATACTTTCGGGGTCGATAAGATAAGTATCAGTTGAACAGTGGGGTCGATGTAATCGACTTGCCCACTACCCCAAAATATGAAACTAATATAATAACCTCCCATGTAGTTGTACTGAATCAATATCTGATCGTATTACATCAACATCCCACACAATTCGCGTTTTCTACGACTGTCATCTACATCAGCGCTTCATAAACTATGGGTCGCGAAAATTAGATTCAAACACTTGAATTTCAGTTTATATGTGATTTCTGAAATGTTGTTGCATGTTCTTTTGTCATTTAGCACCAAATACCTATGTGAAACGACTTTTTCAGCTTTAACACTTATTAAAACCAAATATCGTTCAATGCTGAAAAACGTAGAAGATGCTTGACGTTCAGCAGTGTCAAATATTACAGCAAGGTTTAATTTGTCACGCAGCAAAAAGCAAGCACATCCGTCACATTGATTTTTCACTTCTTTTCTCACGCCCTTTCAAAGCCTAGCCAGGCTCCTGGGCCCGGTTTCCCGGTTTCTTTGGCGTTTGTGTCCCCCCCCCCCAGCTGGACGGGACGCCAGGCCATCGCAGCGTTACGCAAGAAACAGGAAGAAAGAGTGAGAGAAAGTTGAGGCGAAAGAGTACAACAGGGATCCCCACCACCCCCTGCCGGAGCCTCATGGAGCTTTAGGTGTTTTCGCTCAATAAACACTCACAACGCCCGGTCTGGGA
>NC_068982.1:57265832-57274417 GCF_001194135.2 Octopus bimaculoides | reverse complement strand
TATGTTCTAAGTTCGAATGCTGTCGGAATAGACTTTGTGATTCATCTCTTGGGGTTGGGTGGGGCGTCGATAAAATAAGTACCAATTCAACTCTGGTGGGGTCGATGTAAGTGATTTACCGCCTCCCCAAAAATTGCTGGCGTTATGCCAAATTTGAAATCAATGTATGTAAAAGAGAATGCGAGTGTGAATGTTCCAGTTGAAGGCCACACCATGTACTTGAAACCCTGCAAAGGGGGTACCTCTGACATGAAAGTCTTAGGGTATATAACTTTTCCTGATAGATTTCTATAAAGCTAGGCAAGGCTAGGTACCGCTGCTGATTTTAAATAAATATGATACGTTTGTGCGTAAAGAAGAAGAAATATATAGTCAAGCAGAAAAACTAAAAAAAATAATATTAAAAAATAATAATAAATAATCGACCAGTTCTTTTGATTGTTAAATGAAAATAAAAATGCATAGAGATTTCACAGATATATAATTTTATATACACGAAGATAACTCGAGATTCATTAAGATAGGATCATTGAACTACTTTTCAGTTTTAGCAAATCTATAGGTGGCGAGCTGGGAAAATTGTTGAAACGTTCGGAAGAATGTCTAATGCTTTTTTCTCCAGTTCTTTACATTCAGAGTTCAAATTTGCTGGCTTCATACCGAGATTAGAAACAAAATTACTTAACAAAAGATTCAATAGTACTGCTAACACAGTAGAACACAGTATTAGCTTACAAGAACATTTAATATATTTTGTAGAATATTAAGGTAGGAGAGATAACCTTAAGAAGTTATAAAATTAAGGAAATATATTCCAATTTGAAATGGGATGCAAACTGTAAACTAGTATTGAAACAGTTATTTCTTTCTATATTGCCTACAAGGGGCCCATACAGAGGGGTCAACACAAACACATGTGGGGACACATAACACGAAACTAAATAAAACTGAAAAAATAGAATTAAACGTATGATAAGATGAATGATAAAATGATAATGAAAATGTGCTACTTGCCCCACCTCAAGCAGCATCACTTACTTCCTTGGGAGTCCTTTTACCACATCTACACCAAATTCCTCTAATAGTTCTTCATATCCTGTGCTGTCTGGTATCCTTTTAGCGTCTGTATTGATTTTCCAGAACTTATAACCTCTTTTGTATTTCCTCACTTCTTCTACCTGCTTTTCTGAAAGTAGCAAACACATGTGCCACCCTACTATGTTCATATATCTTTCTGTACCGACAAATTTTGCCGTTTTCCAATCTGTTACTTTCCGAATTAGTTCCCTCTTCTCTTTGTTCGTCAATATACAAACGTAATTTACTTCACGGGGAGGGGAATTCTTTGTACTTTGCTGTGATTGCATTTCTTTTTGGATTATGTAGGAGGGAGATGGGTGGGTTCGGTGTCTGTGGGGAGAGGGTGGATCTGAGAGGATATGGGTGGGGTGGGTAAGGTTTAGGGTTCCAAAGCGCGCTGTTCTTACTTCCTCTTTTCCCTTCTTTCTTCTGCAATTGTCCATGCTTCTTCTCTTCCCTTTTCCTCCTCTTGCTCTTTTTCCGGCATCTTGTCCATCCTTTCCGTAGTCTGCTTCTGCAGAGGGCAGTGTGCTCTAATGTAGCCTTTTTGGCCACATTTAAAAGAACGAGGAGTCCTGCCCTACACTTACACTTTCAACACTACACCTCCGACTGATACCGCTTCCACCAAACCCTCCAGTGCTTCCACCGCACCCTGCACAACCAGATTCACTGCTCGCCCTTCCAAATCGAGCCCTCCACCCCTGTGGCTTGGAGGACGACCACTTCCTCCCCACCTCCCAGAAGAATAGCCGCCGCGACCCAAGCCACATCCACCTCTGGTGGGACTCCCTCCACCCCAATCCCGGAAGTCTCTCTTCCCAAACAAGTGGGTAGAAGGACCACCTTTTCCGATTTTACTGTCTCCATAGCGTGCTCCATTGCCCTGACCTCCGTCCTGTAATGGACTACAATAACTCCGAATTTACCTCCTCCGGCCAGATACGCCATGTCCCGCCAGACTGAGCACAACGCCCTTTCCATAATTTCAGCTTCTACATGTTCCGCCTTCCCCTCTTCCACCGAGTACACCCTGCATACCATAGTCCTCCTATCCATCTCGTCCACTATCTTCTGGACAGCTCAACGTCACCACCTCCTCAAATCCTTCAATATTTGAAAAGTCCACCTCCCTTTTCTCCACCTCTTCCACTTCTGAAAAACGTCCCCTCCCCAGGCACCTATCCATCCCGTCGACAGCAAGTACCAGCTCCTCTTCCGAAGAGGACAACTCGGAACCACCAAAACAAAACATCCTTTTTGCCATGGCTATCTCTCGAAAAAAATCGAGAGAAAGCACAAGAAAACCGCTGCAAAGCAGCACAAAACAATCCACAATTCAAACAACAGCAATCAAACCTCAGCTCACCAGACTGCTCGACGAAATTTGTAATCTAGTATTGAAACCGTTATGCATGTATGGAGAGACACAGCGTTTTTATAATGAGTGGGCTGCAATATGTAAATGAAGTAATAAATTATTGACATTCGAGAATCTCATGGTAATTGTTAATCTGTGATTGTTTCTTTAATATGTAAATTAATGACTTTGCTGTCGAAAATCGTATTATTATATTTCATATTAAATATCATATTATTTAAATTCTATGATATCATTGAGTAGGATACAATCAAAATATTTTCAAGCACTCACTCTCAGAGCAAAGATATAATAAATTATCCTTAATACAGCTGCAACACCAGCTATATTGCAACCACTCACAGATACATACATACAACATTACTATCAAGTAGATGGCCGGTTAAATTTACTCTAAATTAAAAAGAGAAAGAGAACACATACATACTGTCGTAGTGCTAGACTGGAATATACCTTACAACGGTTCTATTCTATATAACCTAATCGTTAAATCCATCTTAAGTGATCAGATTTTCCGAGCCCAATGAACTACCGTGTAAATTGTCCTGTATTTCACTGAATTGTGTATTTCTCAAGCGGAATAAACTAAACACGCTCTGGCAAGACTGGACGTTTTGTTTGTAGGTACATTCCATGACCTTCTTAGCATTTCTGTCTATTTAATCTCACTGACAAGGCATAGGTTGAATATAGAGTTGCCCATGAAGCAACCTAGTGAGATTGAACTTTGAATTGTGTGATTTACAAGAGAACCTTACCATTCAAACACATAAAATATCAAATTGACATCCCATGAACAAGAGAGCGCGACAGGCAATTATTCAATATCAGGGCGCAGTTTAAAATGGCAGTTATTAATGTTTCTCATTTGTTTCTAAGTCACAATAAGTTTGCAGCATATCTTTATTGACTGTTGTCACACAAAAGGTAACAAATCGATTATCAGTGCAGTCGAAAGAAAGGAGTTGATTAGAAATTTGAATGAATGAAATACAAATCTGAGACAACACCAGATGCAACCATACTGATAGTACCTAAGACAACCACTTGATACAATAATAACACCATACATTTACGTTGTTAATACTTCCGCGTGTAAATACATTAATTACTCTGGCCTGGACGAATAAATTCAGTCTAAACAAGACTACACAATAAAAGCATTAACATCTATCATATGGAAGCAGACTTTCGCCAATAAACATATTAGCCATGCTAATTCTGAAGTGTATTTTCTAAAACTATGTATCACATTTTATCAAGATATTTTACAATGTCGCCTACCAAATATACTTGGAAATACAGTAACGAATCAAAGCTAATCTCCATATGAGGCTACACAACTTTACTTCATGAAAGTAAAAGTTCAAATTTGATGCAGATCGATGTTATCTTAAGTTCGGATATAGTTATGTCCTAGAGCCATATTAGTAATATTATTGATAATATTATTCGCATATTAGTAATTTCAATAATATATTAGCAATATTAACAATGCTCTATCGATGTTATTTCCTATTTTAGCCCAAGGCTAGTAGTTTTAGTGGAAGAGATAAGTCGATTACATCGAATCCAGTACTTAAGTGATAATTTTTTTTATTAACCCCGAAAAGAGGAAACTCAAAGGTACACTCAGCAGAATTTGAACTCAGAACATTTGGATACTCTGTAAGGCATCTGCACATAACATTTTTTTAATTCAAACACTTTTGTGGATGTTTGTTTTTTTTCTTTTTACATCATTAAAGGGACTATCCAAGTATTTTACAAATAAAAGTTAACAAATATTAAAATAATTTCGAACGAAGGCACAAAGCAAGTCGTTTGAAAGGAAGAAACAGCTTATTACTTCGAACCAAGTATTTCACTGATACTGTAATGTATCGACGCCGGAAAGATGTAAGCAGGATTTAAACTCATAATATAAAAAAAAGAAATAAAATCTGTAACAAATATTCTTTTCTACTCAAGGAACAAGGCCCGTAATTTTGGAGGAAGGGCCCAGTCGATTAGATCGACTCCAGGACGCAACTGGTACTCAATTTATCGACCCCGAAAGGATGAAATGCAAAGTCCACTTCGGCGGAATTTGAACTCAGAACGTAGACAGACGAAATACTGCTAAGTATTTCGCCCGACGTGCTAACGTTCCTGCCAGCTCGCCGCCTTAAAATCCGTAACAAATATTTATTTCTTTATTGCCCACAGTGGGCTAAACATAGAGGGGACAAACAAGGACAGACAAAAGGATTAAGTTGATTACATCGACCCTAGTGCGTAACTGGTACTTATTTAACCGACCCCGAAAGGATGAAAGGCAAAGTCGATCTCGGCAAAATTTGAACTCAGAATGTAACGACAGACGAAATACCTCTAAGCATTCCGTCCGATGTGCGAACGCTTCTTATTTCTTTATTGCCCACAAGCGGCTAAACATACAGAGGACAAACAAGGACAAAGTAAGCATTTCGCCCAATATGCTAACGTTTCTGCCAGCTCGCCGCCTTAAAATCTGTAAGAAATATTTTAACAGGCGTCTTGTCCGACTCTCATAACAAGTCTGGTCGTCTTTCGTAATAATAATATTTTCTAAAGTAGAGACAAAGCAAGAAATCTTTAGCAGGGGTTTGGATCTTTTACTTTTCATAGGCAGCTCGATTAATTAATTTTACTTCGTATACTGGTAGAATGTGTCATATAGAACATCTTTTTCTCTTAGCGTTGTTGAGAAAAGTTTCTATTTTCGAAGTTATTTCATGTTAAAGTTGTCGTATTTCGGTAATTTCAACCAATCAGTGACGTGTATTCAGGGTTTGGCTCAAAGATTGAACAATCTTTTTTTAACTAAACAGTTTGAAACTTCGTATACTGGTATAATTGATCACGTAGAACACGGTTTACTTTCAACATTTTTGACAAAATTTCGTATTTTAGAAGTTATTTCGTGTTAAAGTTGTCGTATTGGGGTAATTTTAACCAATCAGTGACGTGTATTCAGCTGAACAAACTTACTGCTGTTTGCGATAGTAATCGAAGAGCAACAACTTCCGGGTCATCTCTACAGGGGCGATCAAAAAGGGAAAAAAAGACAAAGGAAAAGCAAAACAAAGCGTGCAATATGCAACACAGGCAGGAAACAAAAATAAAATAGAACAGAGTGGTGAAAATAATCACAGGCAGGAAGTAAAAATATCCACAAGTAAGCCCCCCACCACAAAAAAAAAAGCAGCCAAGCTAAAGAACACACCGAATAATCCACACGTGGTGGAAAAATACATTTAGTAGAGATGACCCGGAAGTTGTAGCTCTTCGATTACTATCGCAAACAACAGTAGGTTTATTCAGCTGAATACACGTTGTTGATGGGTGCTCAAATACGACAACTTTAACACGAAATAACCTCTAAAATACGTGTTAAGCGTGAGAAATTACACCAGTATACGGAAGTTTCAAACCTTATTTAAAAAATCTGTGAGCCAAACTGAAGAGATCCGCTACTATCGACAACAGAACTTGACTGGTACTTATTTTATCAATTTCGATAAATTTCGTCTCAAAAAAGATCCCATTAAAATAATATACAGATCTGTGCCTATAAAAAGACAGGATGGTCACAACTAGAGCGCTTTTGGTCAAAGGTTTGCTCGATTCGTTTTACATTGGGCTAAACAAAAACCAACAACAGCAACAATACTATGTTTGACATACATATTGAGTTTAAAAACCAGCGATCCAGAATGTCACATTGTAGAACATAATAATACGTGTCTCTTTGCGAAGATTCAATATTGCGTATCGATACAGAAATTATTTTTCTATCGTCAGAACAGGTTTTATAGTTAGATTAAGAATCTCATGAACAATGTAAAAAGATGTGATGATGTCAAAAAGTCATCTCCAAACTAATGAATATTCCATACAGAGTTATGTATCAATTTTGACTTCGTGCATAATAACATAATATATTTAAATATACGAAAAGATTGTTTTGGCGTTCAGAAGATGCACTGTCTTTCGTATATAACGATTTCACATCACTTTACGAAAGATTGACAGCAGAGATATGTATAACATTTGGGCAGGTTAGTTGTATCATTCACCGCCTGTAGAATAATAACTACAGCCAGTATACGTAGGCGAAGAAAGATTCATTGAGACAGGTTAATTAGTTACATTAGATTTATGGCAAAGAAATTATGCGTATGGTAATGTTATTTAAACCAGAAGATTAAATTGAGTTTCATATAAGTGGAATGGCCACAACCAAGAAACTGATAAGACGTCTTAGATTTCGAAACTATAAAAGAAATTCACCTGTATAAGGAAAGTCATATTAACTTTGCTAATAAACTCCAAAAACAGATGACATCGATCATACCATTGAATTGTCGTTAACTTTATCAAGAGATAGTAATGTATTTATTAATGAAATATATTAATGTGGTGTAATGCACTAGATTAATAGCTTGCATTACTGAACATATCGATTTCTTACGTAGAACAAGGATACGTACGTAACTAACGAACAAAAGTGTCTTGGTTTCATCCAGGATTCGAAACAATCATTAACTCAACTTTCCAGAAGCCCCTATTTTATGAATGTATGTGTGTGTGTGTGTGTGTGTGTGTGTGTGTGCGTGTGTGGTTGTGTATAGGCTATGGTAAGAAGCTTGCTTCCCAAGTTCAGTCCCACTTGCTTCCGAGTTCAGTCCCACTGCGTGCCACCTTGGTCAGTGTTTACAACTATAGCCTCGGGACGACCAAAGTATTGTGAGTGGATTTGGTAGACGAAAACTGAAAGACCGACGAATACATACATACACATACATACATACATACATACATACATATATATGTATATGGTTGTGTGTGTGTGTGTATTTGCGTCTGTCTTTGTCCCCTCCCTCACCACTTGACAACCGGTGTTGGTGTCTTTACGTCCCCATGACTTTGCGTTTCAGCAAAAGAGAGCGATAAAAGAAGTAGTAGGCTTAAATAAAGATATCCCTGGGGTCAATTTGTTCAACTAAACCATTCAAGGCAGTGCTCCAGCATGGTCGCAGTCAAATGTCTGAAACAAGTAAGAGAATAAAAGAATATGTGTGTGTGTATATATATATCGTAAAAGTTTACTTGCCAATCATTTGGTTCCGAGTTTAGTCCCACTGTGTCACATCTTGAGCAAAACCTTATGAGTGGATTTGATAGACCGGAAACTGAAAGAAGCCCGTCGTATACATGTATATATGTGTTGTCTTTGTGTTTGTCGCCACCCGCCACCGCTTGACAACTGGTGTTGGTGTGTTTACGTCCCTGTAACGTCAGCAAAAGAGATAGATAGAATGAGTAACAGGCTTAAAAAATTGCAGGGGCTGATTCGTTTGACTAAAATTCTTCAAGGTGGTGCCCCAGCATGGCTGTAGTCTCATTAATTGAAACATAAAATATAAAAGATATACATTTATACATTTAGAATTATCTCCCCTCCGCTATAACTCTCTGACCCACAAGTATATTTCTAAGCAAATACTTGTTTATTACGAATTATTTATCAGCAAATTTTTTCTAATGGTAGGATACATTTTTCTCTATCAAAATTTTAAACTTTTTACATTGCTTTACCACCCATAACTGTTAATATACTAAAACAATTTTTAAATATAGCTATTATATCTCGCTAGACGCTTACTATTATTATATAATTTTCTTTGTATTCAAATATATATGCGTGTAGGTGTATATAATTTTTATGTAAGAGAGCGTGCATTTATGTATGTTAGTTACGTGTGCTGAGTGGAGGCGAAATGGCCCAGTGGTTAGGGCAGCGGACTCGCGGTCATAGGATCGCGGTTTCGATTCCCAGACCGGGCGTTGTGAGTGTTTATTGAGCGAAAACACCTAAAGCCCCACGAGGCTCCGGCAGGGGATGGTGGCGAATCCTGCTGTACTCTTTCACCACAACTTTCTCTCGCTCTTACTTCCTGTTTCTGTTGTGCCTGTAATTCGAAGGGTCAGCTTTGTCACACTGTGTCGCGCTGAATATCCCCGAGAACTACGTTAAGTGTACACGTGTCTGTTGAGTGCTCAGCCACTCGCACGTTAATTTCACGAGCAGGCTGTTCCG
>NC_068982.1:57255326-57265277 GCF_001194135.2 Octopus bimaculoides | reverse complement strand
ATATATATATATATATATATATATATACTATATATATATATATATAAATATATTTTTTTGTAGTTTCAGCTCAGAGCTGTGGCCATGCTGGAGCACCACCGTTTGTGAGTGTGCGCGTATATATATATATATATACATATATATATATATATATGCATATTTACATACATACATGTTCATACCTACATATATATGTATATATACATGCACATATGGGTACAGGACATCAAAAGAAACGTGAACAACATGAAAAACGAGGACAGGAAAAACAATAACATGGAAAACAAACTTTTTTCGAACAACGAAAGAAACAAATAGAGAAACGAGACAGGCAACATAAAGAAGAATCCCTTCATCAGTTGCCCCCTGTTTTATCTACTCCGCATTTCGAACGTTAGGGCAACATGCGTCTTCGTCAAAACAGTCGTTCCCGCAAAGCAAATTAAATAAAATTTGGGATTTGCGGAGGGTTAAAGTGGTAACAAAGACAGGATATACGAGTGAGTGAACAAAGGAAAGAAGGACACTCAACACACTTATTGGGAGTTACGTGGTTACATGCATGGAGCAAAACTGTTTGAATCAAATTCTTTGGTACTCCGAGTTTCAAAGTGTGATGCTAATCCTCAGCCATTGGGAAATTCAAACGCACTCGCGTGCGCGCGCGCATACACACACGCACATATGTACAGGCTTACATCGACTTCAACCGAGAGTTCTAAGACGAAAGGTATTCCACAGTGGCTAGTCTTTCGTTTTCGAAGTAGAATACATTATCCGTTGTGATCTTTCTTACTCAAGATCCTACTTATGATTTGTAGAAGATTTGGTTGCAATTTCTAGCAGTAAATCTACCATACAGAAGCTCAAGCTCCGACGCTGACTTATATATTTATGCTACTGGTGTTTGCAAACTTAGCCTTTAATTGCGTTGAGGCTTTTTCTTCGAGCGGATGACAGATGAATGATGATTTTTAAAAAAATTCTTAGTATTTTACACCAAATATTACAAGGGTATCAAATCGTTATTCCCAAAAGGTAAGCAACTCAGACACACCGACATGTCTTTAATGGACACAGATTTATGAAAGATAAACTAGTGCAATGCTTTATCTCAGATGACAAACAGACACAAAAGCACGCGTACATACACACACACATACAAACACACACAAACACACATGCCTCCGTGCGTATAAACTTGCACCTATGAGACGGTAATCATAAATCTGTACAGACGAACTATGCAACCACACGTATATTAATGTGTTTGTATATATATATATATATATATATATATATACATATACATATATATATACAGTTATGTACATATACGTTTATATATGTACACACACATATGTATGGCTACATATGTAAAGATATACTTATAAACTCACACACACAGATATACGCTAGCGCGCGCACACGCACTCGCACACACACACACGCTCTCTCTCTCTCTCATATGTATAAAGAGCTGCACATTACGAAAACATTAAACGACTACAAATATACATCTGTACACACAATCGCACACTGACGTGCAGTAAATCTAATCAGAGATTGAATGCGTACAATGTACATCTATACACATGTATTTCTACATATGTGTGTCTGTATATACCTATTTGCCTACGTACGTGTGTGTGCACGTATGCGTTTGTTTGCGTATGTTTGCGTGCTTCGGTGGATATTATTTGTACGTATGTATGTGAACTCGCGTCAATGCGGTCACACAATCATTCCTTTCGAAGGAAAGTAAGCACATTATAACGTCCATTATAATGGACGCCAACAATGACAAACACCTGTGGCTAATATACTTTACTGCTGCCATTGTTCGATGATATCTACGGCGGACATTTTCAGCAAATGACAAGAATTCAACTATATCCTTTATAGTTTATCCACGTAACGTTTGGTGGCCATTTCGACAGTCGCTTTCATTCCCTTTGTGTATATTTATAAATGCGGAATCTTTATTTATTTGTCTTGCTGCCAACGTCAACCTGTTCCAATGTAATTTGGTATGATTCTACATACGGTTATTAGCTACTTGTCAACAAATATCTGTCCTCTGTAATGAAAGCTTAATCTTTCTTCTCAATTTATGTGATTTCCTTTTTGTTGTATTTGAGAATGTAAGCTTCAAGACCTATGTGGGTGTATGTATGCATTATGTATGTAAGGGGTTGGATGGATAGGTATGTTTGTGTATATATATATATATATATACATACATATGTGTGCGTGCGTCTGTATATGTAGGCATGTGTGTATGTTTATGAATGTAAATATGTATGTATGTAGACATGTACTTGTTTACTGATATACGCTCACAGATACACACATAGGTAAATAGATACATACACAGAATTGTTAGTTGATGAACAGATAAACAGAGTGATTGATAGACAGATAGACAGATAGATAAGGTGACTGATAAGGAGATAGAGAGATAGACAGATTGACTGATCGATAAACAGATAAATAGACAGAGATATAGATAGCAAGAAAAAAAAAAGATAGAACCAGATTGATTGATGGATTGATCGCTAGAGAAATACATGGATGAATACGTTTCCTGTATTTATTTCACAGTAAGAATGGTGAAGATGAACTATTTCTGACATTCACATAAATGTGCAATTCCATATGGCTGGCACGTGTGAGGCCTTATCTATATAAATATATGATGTGACGAAGAATCCTCTAGTTAATGCTGACACATGGCATTCTGGTTACTTGTCTTATTTTCTCTTGTTTGTTTCATTAGTTTTTTTTTTCTTTGAGATTTCTACGAATGTGTTTTATCTCCGTCATTCCCCATAGCCCTTCTCGGTTTCTTTGTCATGTTGTTGGAAAGAGGGCTTTGTAGACATACAAGCGGAAGTCTTTTCTAGCGCGGTTTGTGTTAGCTAATCGATTCGCTAGCAGCGATCAAAATATATCCTGCCTCATTGTTGGCATATGGCAGCCTTGTTTATCTCTCTATCTCTCTCTCTCTCTCTCTCTCTCTCTCTATATATATATATATATATATATATATATAATGTATCTATGTCTCGCCCTCTTTGCTCTCTCTCTCTCTCACGTTTCTTCTCTGTACGTACTTAAATACAAACATTCATTCAAACATATATGCATACGAACATATACAGGCTGCGATGGGTAAAGTGTCGCCATTTTATATTTTTTTTTATTTTACGCATGCGCACTGTTTGCTTTTGATTTTGTCGACTACACAGTATAGTAGGGTCAGTTGGGCACCGTCTGTGAGAAAAACAGCACTATGACGTAATCCACTCTGCCAGAAATTTGGAAAAGACATGCTGTACTGTTTGGCATTTGCGCCAGAAGCTTCAATACGTTTGGTGGGATACAAAAGGTTTAGTCCACTTTGAACTTTTAAACCCAAACCAAATAATAACAAAGGAGATCTACTGCAAGCAGCTTGAGCGGCTTAAGCCAGTGCTAGAAGAAGAACCACCATCTTTTGTTTCAAGACAAAAGGTGTTCTTTCATCAGGATAATGCTCGGCCACATACAACGAGGATGACATTCCAAAGGCTGGGAAACGATGCCTCACCCACTATATTCGCCGTACATTGCCCCATCTAATTATCATTTATTCCACAGTGTTCAAAATTATTTGGACAGGTAAATTATGAATTCCGTAGCCGAGGTCTGAACTGGAGGAGTATTTTTCGTCACGGACAAGTGAATTTTAGAAGAGGGTCCTTGCAAGTCTACCAGATAGATGGGAGAGCAGTGTAGAAAATAAAGGAGAGTATATTTTAGATTGAAAAAGAACTTTGTTTATCATAATTTTGAAAAATAAAAGAAGCATAAAAACCGCATTATTTATGGGATGACCCAATATATGTTTATGTATATAAGTTTATATATATATATGTATATATATATATATGTGTGTGTGTACGTATGCATACATGTATGTATATGTATGTGTATACATGTAAAGACATAAAAACTGCCGCTAAGTATTTTTTATAGTCCAGTGCAGTTACGATTCTGCCAGGTCGCCGCCTTAAGAATAAAAATAATAATCCTTTCTACTGGAAGCACAAGGCCTCAAATTTGGGGGAGGGGAGCGAGTCGATTACATCGATACGAATGCGTAAATGGTAGTTATTTAATCGACCCCGAAAGGATGAAAGGCAAAGTAGACCGCGGCGGAATTTGAACTTAGAACGTAGCGGCAGACGAAGTGCTTCTAAGCATTTCGCCCGGTGTGCTAACGATTCTCCCAGCTCGCCGCTTTAATAATAATAATAATTTTTTCAAATATTGGTACAAGGCTAGCAATTTCGGTGGCGGAGGTAAGTCGATTACATCGACCCCAAAAGAATGAAAGGCATCGTTTCCAGTGGAATTTGAACTCAAAGCGTAAAGACGTGCTAACGATTCTGCCAGCTCGCCGCCTTAATAATAATAATGATAATAATAATTATAATTATTATTATTATCATCACATCATCTAGATATAAATCTCAGAACTACTATTTCTGCCGACTATCTGCATACCATAAACCGATAAAGGCTTAGTTGGGTCTACACAACGGCAACAACAAAAAAATGTATCAATTTGGAAATTATTTGGCTATTCTCCTAGCTTCCAAACCCATAGTCTAGACTAAATATATTTATGAAACCTGCTTTTAACACTGCTCTTAGCTCCAGTTCAGATCTATGATAAAAAAACATTCCAGCCATAGTCATCCTGTCATTTATTCAGACATAGTATTTCTAAGACTACAATATTGAGTATCTTCTAATGTATTACGGACTATAAGATATGTGGTTACTGCGAGTTTAAGCTGCTATTTCTAGCAGAAGTGGTAGCCAGCTAGAGAATCCTTCATTGAAATCGTTGTTGTAATATTGTTCTTGTTACTTCGCCTCAGATCAACCCTGATAGAACAAATATATTGTTAAATACTTTCGAACTGTGATTGGATCAAGCATGTTTTAAAGACTATGTCCTCCTACATGTTTTTCCTTGATAAAGACAGTAGAGTACGCGGTTTTAGAGAAGTCTAACTGCTAATTCTAGACGATCGAGTTGGCATGTTCAAACTTCTTTGGTGTGTATTTATTTATCCACCAAGCAGTTATTAGAAGATATGGCGTTTAAGCCTTTCTAAATGACATTAGATATGTTTTTAACGTAAAAATTATTGCAAATTAAAACTGGAGAATCGATTTTCGGAATACGTACTTTCACAGTACAGAGTTAAAAAAAGAACTGTACAACGATAAAAAAATTATGATAGAGCAGAAAAGCAAAACAACATAAACGGCAACAATGTTTCCATTGAGAGCAACAACGACAACAACAAGAATATCAACAATACATTCTCAGCAACGGCTGCGAAAAGCATGGAGCTATTTAAGATGGACATACTGCAGAAGGACAAACAAGCACAGCAGCAACAACGCTTTGTCTGTCTGTCTGTCTAACTCTCTCTCTCTCTCTCTCTCTCTCTCTCTCTCTCTCTCTCTCTCTCTCTCTCTCTCTCTCTCTCTCTCTCTCTCTCCCTCCCTCTCTCTATCTCCCTCCTCTCTCTCTCCCCTGGTGGCAAGCAAAAGAAAAATCAATAGAACCTGTATGTGGCATCACAACTGGAAGAAAGGACTGCCAAATCTGCTTCGAATGATACTCAATCAACTTTGAAACATTTTGACCCTAGATAAACAGTGCTCGAGAAAATGATGGAACGTATATAGCTTATTTTTATATCTTTTAGGATAATGTCTAGTACTCGCTACAAGACGTCTGATATTGAGAGGAGGGAAGCAAGAAAATAATCTCAAACTGGAAACCTGGCTCCGATGCCTTTATTAGACTCTTCCACTTGAGGTAGTGGCAAAAGAAATTAATGATGTGGAAGGCCCAGGAACTGTCAAACTGTCAACGAACGTGTAGCACAAAACTGATTCAGACGTTTCAAGGTAAGTGTCACCAGCCTTGAAGACAAACTAATGTCAGAGAGACCCTATTGTGCAAGATGAGGCTTTGCTTGAAATGGATGACAACAGCCAAGTACAAGCAATCTTACATTGTTGGTAGAATTTGGACCTTTACAAAGCACCATCAATAGACACCTTCCTAATCTCGGTCTTGTGAAAAGATGCTGTCGAAAAGCTTCTCATGAACTGACCAATGACCAGGCTCAACGATGTGTGAACATTTGCTAACAACTACTGGCAAATCCTCAAGACGTCCGTTTTTGTTGTT
Source organism: Octopus bimaculoides (assembly GCF_001194135.2). NCBI lineage: Eukaryota > Metazoa > Mollusca > Cephalopoda > Octopoda > Octopodidae > Octopus > Octopus bimaculoides. Next base: position 57,259,012 of record NC_068982.1, on the reverse strand, counting down.
GAATTGCAACTGTGGACGAAAATTGATGTTTTCGCAATTTCAGTAAGGAAAATCAGTGGCTCCGTTCCGGTCAGGCTTCAAAATCTACTGTCAAAGAAAGGTGGGTTGAACAGAAGGTCATATTGTATGTTTGGTGGTATCTTGAGTGGGTGTTGCACTAAGCTTGTTTGAGCTGGCCAAGCTGTGAATGCTAATCTTTATGCTCAATAACTGCAGCGAGTATAAAATGCTTTGAAAGCATGCTACCCGGCATTGGTGAGTCGAAGACGCGCTCTCCTACAGCAATACAACGCCCCAGAACACAATGCCAATCTGACCAAGAGAAAATTGTGGAACTTGACCGGCTGGAAGTGCTGGTTCACTCTGCTTTTTGTCCAGACCTTGCACTATCAGATTACCACATTTTTCGAGGCATGGCTCATTTTCTGCGTAGATGATGGTTCATCAATATGGATGACATAGTAAACGGGTGCCGAGAGATATTTTGCCTCTAAAACAGCTGAATTTTAAAAGCGTGGAACTGAGCTTCTGTCATAGTGATAGCAACGGTCAACAGAATATGATGGGACATATTTTGAGGAATAAACATTTTTCGTATGTAATTGGTCTGAACTATTAACTGAAGCTTGAAATATTGAAAAAACTATTGACTCAAAGTGGTAGTTGAAATTGTCAGATATTTTGGTGGGCTAAGAATAAAAAAATATTGGATTAGTTGCGTTTTGTAATTCTCAGAATTTACCTATATTTCTCTCTCTACACAATTTCCACCCTTCATTTTCCATTTCTTCTGTCTCTCTCTCTCTCTCTCTCTCTCTCTCTCTCTCTCTCTCTCTCTCTCTCTTTCTCTCTCGTTTTCTCTCTGTAAATCTATCTGTCCGTCAATGTATCTATAAATGTATACATACATACATTCACTCACACACACGCACACACACACAGAGACTCACAAACACACACATATATATATATATCCACGCACATACACATAGAAAATATGCATAAACACATCTTTACAAACACCTTTTCAGTCTCATGCTACCATATATTCTAACCCTGTTGGCTGAATTATGAAAACAAATCGACGTCAGCTGGATTTGAACTCATAACTCAGGAATTAAAGGGACGTAATTAAATGCAGTAATGCATTTTAATTCGTCACTCACAAACTTTGCCAAACCCAGCGCATTAATAGCTTCAACAACAAGAACAAAACTACAAAAGTAACAACAAAATCAAAAAATAAAAACTGAAACAAGCAAGCAAGCAACGTCAGTAAAACCGCCAAAATCGATAGTACTGAATGGAGTAGAAATTAGAGCGAATCTCTTGGATACCAGTTCCTCTCTAAAACTGGTATCTTAGCAACAGCGAATTATAGGAAATTTGTCAATAATTCGGTGTTGTCCCTAATTAGGTCTGCTGATATGGCAATCAGTTTTGGTTCTGGAGATTTACAATGAAGACCAGAACACTTCGACTGATATTCAGCAAAATATGGAAACCAGCGAGCAGCATGGCATCTCCCTAGTTTCTTGTTTGCGTGGCAAATTTTAAAATCTATTTCCTGTGTAGGAACACCAAATAAAACTGTTGGATATGCACTGAGTATAGATACACTATGTATGCATAGATATATATGCATATATGTATGAATACATTTTTGTACGTATGCGTGAGTGCATTTATGCATGTTTGCAGTTATGTATGTATGTATGTATGCATGTATGTGTACATATGCATGCATGTACGTATGTATGCATGTATGCATGTATTTATATATGTACGTACATATCTTCATACATAGACACACATGTACAAATACATTGCAAATATACAAACATCTCTCATCATGATCCTTTAAACCTAATGTTAGGTTGTATGAATATATTTTTAGAATCCACTTCGGAAGAATGAAAACCACAGCCGAATTCATCTGGATTCGAAATCAGAATGTAAAAGAATTCATTGTTATAGGTCGCTCATCGATTGTGCTAAATCCATTTGCCCTGTCAACAACAACAACAACAATAACAACAACGACAACAATAGCAAATAGCAGAATAAAGAAAATATAATTATATGAATATGCCTCTGTGCGTGTATGTACATACAAATATATGGATACATCCATAAGCTTGTGTATGTATATGTTTATGTATGCAAGCACACACACACTTACACACAGACACGCACGCACACACATATTCTTTATCTAACATACACAGTATAAAGATACGAGTTACTAATAGTATCTTGCCGTGAAGGCACGTGTCTAGGCAGATTTTTATAACACGCATTGTGTCTCCAAGCAATCCCAAGCTCTGAGCACATTGTCTGAGACACGTGTCTTCACATCCAGAAACTGTTAGTATCTCGTATCTTTATACTGTGTGTATTAAATGATATATTAATCCCTCACTGGATGGAGTACTTTTTTTGTCGATCTTATCTTAATGGAACAGGAAACTATATATATATATATATATATATATATATATATAAATATATATGTATATAGGGAGAATTCACAAAAAAAAAAGACGAAGACAGGTGGTGTAGAAAACAAACAAATGTATTAGTATAACGCTAGGGAATTGAAAAAGTCTTGTGTATCGTTGGCGATTTGCTTTCTCCGACTTCCCTTCTTTAGACTTTTTCTATATTTCTGATGAAAAGTTCCGCTCGAAACGTGAAATCCTCTTTCTTTTCTTTCCTTTCCTGAGCGTCCAATAACCCTGTACTTACTCCACGTCCTCGCGTTGTTGTTTTTCGTGTTCTTTCTTGCTTGTTCATGTTTGGATTGACTATTTACAGTAGTATATGTATTTATGTATGTAAGTATGTATGTATGTATGTATGTATGTATGTATGTATGTATGTATATATGCATGCATGCATGCATGTATGTATGTATATATGCATGCATGTATGTGTGTATGATAGATAGATAGATAGATAAATATACACTCACACATGTATGACAATGTAAATAAACAAGTATAACACGATGCAAATGATGAAATAAATAATGGATGTTAAGTTTTTATCATATCAAGTTAAACCCTCCAGAATTCAGTTTTGTTCAACATCGATTGTAATCAACGAACGATTTTGTTCGTAATGCTGTCAATTAACTGAATTTTATAGCTAAGCCTGCTACAAAATCCCTAACCTAGCCATTTTTCTCTCCTCTCATTCTCTTACTGTGTGTGCGTGTGTATGTGTGTGAGTGTATGTGTATGCGTGTGAGTGTGCGTGTATGCACGCGCGTGTCTGTATAACGCATGAGTGCTCTCTGAGTCACACACATACATCTCATTCTTTGTCTCTCTCTCTCTCTCTCTCTCTCTCTTTCTATCTATCTATCTTGCCTGCGCACAGGTGGTTTGTCTCACGTTCTTAACCCATTAAGTCCTACTGTCCTATAAATGGGACACTTAATGGGAGCATTAAATAAGCTATATCACATTGTCGTAGTGTCCTATTTATAGGACACTGAGTATTTCCATTTCTATTTGAACTAAAGGAGTTTTAATAATTTTTTGTTTCATTTTAACCTATTTCCAATCATCTGCAAAAAAGTAATATTCAGAAATTTAAATACTCTGGAACCTAATGGGTTAACGGCCTCGCTTCTAGTCACACTCTATTTCCCTTCATATCTCTCACAGCAACTATATATA
>NC_068982.1:57248621-57253729 GCF_001194135.2 Octopus bimaculoides | reverse complement strand
ATATATATATATATATATATATATATATATACATACAGAGAGAGAGAGAGAGAGAGAGAGGGGCAGGGTAAGAGATGAAAAGACATTGCCGCAGCGAGAAAGGAGAGATAGCTAGCTATATAGATAGATATGAAAAGACATTACCGCCGCGAATTTCGAATGGCTGACCGTTAAATTATACGCCATTTTGTTTTTGTTTGTCTTGGCCTTATGCTCTGTGTTAAGCATTAGTGAGGAATACGCACGCATTTATACATTATAGAACTCCCCATAAATATGGACAATTAATGATGGAAGCAATACTCGTAACACAGCACAATGCTAAAATAAACAAAGATAACGCATACTCTAGTGAAAAATAAAAATAAACACTTAACTGATGACGTCTAAATCCAATAGTTTTATGCACACGCACACGCACACACACACACACACACACACACGCACACACACACTCACATACATAAGCAATGTAAGTATATATATATTTGTAAAAATGTATATATACATATATACCTATATATGTATGTATAAATGTATAGTATATATACCTATATATGTATGTTGAATATATATATACTCCCACATATATATGCATATACATACATATATATATACGCACTCACACATATATATATATACATATATATATATACATATGCATATATGTATATATGCATATATATATGTATACACGCACACACACACACACACACACACACACACGCACACATATATATATACATGTGTTTGTGGTTCTTTGTGTATGTATGCGTATGTGTGCGCGTACACGCATGTAAGTATTTATTCAGCAGATGCAATTATGTATCCCCGCTGTGTTCTTCCATATATACATACATTTAGTTGTGTCGCTCTTATTCTCTCAGTCCAACACTCACACCCCCTTCTCTCCGCGTTTCCCCCCCCCTATCTCAGTCATTAGTGTCACTATATGTCAATACACTGCTATTTTTTCCCCCCACAAGTAATGTTTATTCTGCAAAATCATTTGTTTTGTATGAGTCAGAGAAGGGACACCTATAAGACTGTTCGAACTGCTAGAAATGACGACTCTGTCTTCAACACATCACATTTTACTGCCTTAAAAGAACAGGTTGGATAATGGGGCCTTAGGGACACTACTAAAATTAGATAACCATGTCTTAAAATGTCTTTGATTATAGGCCTGTCCAGTGAGACCTCACCGATGATTAAATGAGTTCCTTTCCTTTCTCACGTTTCCTTGCTGTTATATTTTAGTTTTCCTTTATTGTCTGTCCTCTTTATTTCTCCGTTTTGCTTTCTTGTCCTCCTATAACATCATCAGTCTTGATAAAAAAAAACATATATTTAATTGCCCAGCACGATTCACTCCAACGTACAGGCAATTACTTCCTATGGGTTTCAGTTTAGAAATTTGGGCTCTAAATTTCTCAACTATTTAACTCGCTCCGTTATCTCCGCAGATTCAGTTGTTAGCTGAATAGCAGGCAAGCAATGTAGGCTCAGTAGGAGTGCAATAGTTGCTGCTTCACCCTACGCTAGTGATGGTGAATCTTTTAACTCAGTGCGTCGAAATTACCATAGCAACAATAATCCTGTTATTAGAGTGTCACTTAGATGTACCTTCCATCTTGTATTTCTTTCAGTTATTGGACTGCAGCCGTTTTTGAGTATTGTCATCTGCATCTACCGAAGTGATTTTAAGTTGCTTCAGATCTTCTTTGAAGGATGACAAATCATATTCTTATGTTTCCATTCCCTCCCTTCTTTTGTCGTCTCTAGTGGTGCCCATTGTTTGGCTATCTTGGGTATTCGTTCTTCTGACAATGAGAAAACGTGACCTACAAGTTTCACTTTTCTTTCTACCACTGCCTTCACCAGGCTGTGCAAATTTGCTCTTCTCAGAACTTCAGAATTTCTGATTCTATCTCTGTAGAGGACCTTGAGTATTCTGCATAGACACCATATTATATATGGAGAAAAATAGGTATTCAGATAGGAATAATATCCGCATATTGAATCGTCTTAATATTGCAGTACTTGCCAGGAAGAAAGGTAGAATGGATTACTCTAAAATAGTTTTAGCACTTAAGTACAACTGGGTTTTTCAAGAATTCTGTGGAAAAGGTCTAAGCTACTTAAGAGTCTGTGGAGGCGCAATGGCCCAGTGGTTAGGACAGCGGACTCACGGTCATAGGATTGCGGTTTCGATTCCCAGACCGGGCATTGTGAGTGTTTGTTGAGCGAAAACGCCTAAAGCTCCACGAGGCACCAGCAGGGGATGGTGGCGAACCTTGCTGTACCCTTTCACAACAACTTTCTATCACTCTTACTTCCTGCTTCTGTTGTGCTTGTAATTCAAAGGGTCAGCCTTGTCACACTGTGTCACGCTGAATATCCCCGAAAACTATGTTAAGGGTACACGTTTCTGTGGAGTGCTCAGCCACTTGCACGTTAATTTCACGAGCAGGCTGTTCTGTTGATCGGATCAACTGGAACCCTCGACGTCGTAAGCGACGGAGTGCCAACAACAACAACAACTTAAGAGTCTGACAACAAATGCTGACAGACAAAGCGTCGGCATATCTAATTAGATTACAATGAACGACCTCTGTGATGTTGACAAATCGATTATTATTATTACTATTATTAATGTTGTTGCTCTTGTTTCTAGATTGCATGCACGGAGTACATTTTTCTCTCTCTTTTCATAAATGCAATCAACGTCGTAAATAAACTCCCAGAAGATTATAACTCAATAATTACACAGACACACAAGTACACACACACACACACACACACACACACACACACACACACACACACACACACACACACACACACACACACACACACAAACACATACACATACACACTCTCTCTCTCTCACACACACACACACACACACTCTCTCTCTCTCTCTCTCTCACACACACACACACGCACACACACACACACTCACGAATATATATGCATGAAATGTATACATATGTACTTACATATATTCACTGAAAATATCTTTTACATCTATATGTGAGCACCTGTAAGGATTTATAATTATGGATATTTTTACATATATATACGTTAAAATATACTTTGAGTACCTGCAAGTATATATTTGTATATTATAAAGTGCATGTTTATATATGTGAGTATATGTGTATGTGTGTATGTGTGTGTATGTGTGTGTATGTGTGTATGCATATATTTGTGGGTATGCATATTTGTATATATACTTGATAAATATTTTCTTCGTATGTTTATGTGACGACTTGTATCAGTATTACGAAGGGTGTGCATATGTGTGTGAGTGTGTGTATGTATGTATGTATGTATGTATGTATGTATGTATGCATATCTACATGTATGCATGTATGTGTGTATGTATATCTGTTTGCAAATATGCATGCAGGCGTGTATGTATGTATACATGCATGTATGTATGTATTTATGTATGTATTTATGTTTGTATTTATGTATGTATATATGTCTGTCTGTATGTATGTACGTATGTCTGTATGTATGCATGTATGCATCTATGTATGTATGTATGTATGTATGTATGTATTTATGTATGTATGCATGTATGTATGTATGTATATATATCTGTATGTATGTATGTATGTATGTATGTATGTATGGCAACAAGGGTGAAGGGATTGTACGCAAGAGAAAAAACAAAGTTGTGATCCCATATGTTTCTTTATATCGTTAGAGAAACGCACATGGTAAAAAGTAATGACTTCTTTGAAACACAGCTGAGAAATTTTGCACATTTTTTTTTAACATCCTAAAAACAAAAGGAAAATGACGACCTTATGTCGAAGCTTAAAGATATACCATAATTAGTATTTGAGTTCTTTCCCTCCAAATACCTGCAAATCAATCTTCATTCCGATCCTGTAAATTAAATATGGCGCTATTGTGTTGTGAAAAAACAAAACAAAAAAAAAGAATATATAGAAGAAAACCATAAAAGGAAAAAAAATTACAAACAATCCAAAAATATGAACAAAAAAAAATGGAAACAAATAAAACAAAACATGAATCTTTCAGTCAAAGAAGTCTTACTTTTCGTATTACAAAATTATGACTTTGTTAAATTTATTCAATTAAATAAGAATATTTCGAAAGAAAACTCGAAATAAAATTGATTTGAAAGAGTTATATTCCTAGAGAGAGAGAGAGAGAGAGAGAGAGAGAGAGAGAGAGAGAGAGAGAGAGAGAGAGAGAGAGAGAGAGAGAGAGTGAGAGAGAGAAGAGAGTCAGATAGAAAGCGGCAATTAAATCATAGAAACATTATGTGTGAACGTTTAAGAGTACTTTAGCAAATAAATCGATATTATTGACATCGACGCCAGTTTCTCTCATTTCATAAAAGTTTCATTCAATGATCACTTTCTTCTTTTCATGCCTTATTAATTAACACACACACACCGGTTCGATTTCCACTCATTTAATTATTTATTATAATTTTTAAAAATTTTCGTTGCTTCTTGCAACCTCTTCAATAGTTGTTGATCCTGTCTGTTATCGGAGTTGCGTTCTGTGTTTGATTGTGTGTGCGTCAGCACGCATGTGTATACACATATCTATGTATGTATGTATGTAGGTATGTGTGTGTGTGTGTATGTATGTATGTATGTATGTATGTATCTATCTATCTATCTATCTATCTATCTATATCGGCATGGATATAAACTAAAGTTTACCTCCACGGGATTTGAACTCAGAAAGCAAGACGATAAATAGCTCAACAATAAATGTACTATTTTCATATACGCCACACTTTTAACAGTTTCCCAGTGGTGGAATCTAGGGAGGTCAGGGGAGAATTCATCAAATAACAAATATCATCTCTAAAACATCTAAAGACCTATACACCGGGAAATACTCAATCTTCTGGCTCAAGCATTAATAACTAAATTTGCGTGGACATACATACATCCAGCATTCTCTCTCTCTCTCTCTCTCTCTCTTTATATATATATATATATATGTGTGTGTGTGTGTGTGTGTGTGTGTGTGTGTGTATGGATGCGTATGGGCGTGTGTATGTATGTATGTATGTATGTATGTATGTATATATATATATATATATATAT
>NC_068982.1:57247241-57248366 GCF_001194135.2 Octopus bimaculoides | reverse complement strand
ATAACACGATTCTACTTATTTCATCGAACCCGAAAATATGAAAGGTAAAGTCGACCTCGGTGGAATTTGAACACAGAACGTGAAGACGGGTGAAGGTTGAGAACGATTCAAAACGCCTTTCATGAACTATAGAATATTAGTGAGCTCAGATCCTACAAAGTTCTATTTTGCCTTTCATGTTCGAGAAAGCGATAAATGAAATTCTCTTTCCCTCTCTATCTGTATCTATCTATCTATCTATCTATCTATCTATCTATCTATCTATCTATCTAAAAATTGATAGATTGAAGAAAAGTAAAGGGTAAAGGATTATTGAATGCGGTTAAAATGAAATAAGGAGTGGAGTCAAACGTTAATATCTACTACGCGTGTAAGATAAATACAACATTCAACGTTGGTCAATACAAATTTCAAATCTTTGTCTCGTAAAAATATATCATTAATAAAGACATTTTGCATACAAATACGCGCAAATACTAGCATTTACAAACAAAGTGTACAACCAGAAAATATATTCATGCTAAGATTTACGTATAAAATAATACTGTACTCTCAAAGATTCAAATTACAAGGTATCTCGGTGTATATCAATTTATGAAACGAACACAAAGATAAGAAGCGTCTTACTTTCTTACATGTGGAGACATTTAGACGCAAAAGAATATATGAAAGCCACATATATATATATATATATACACACACACATATATATATTTGTGTGTTTATGTGTGTGAATGTGTGTGTGTGTGTGTGTGTGTGTGTGTGTGTGTGTGTGTGTGTGTGTGTAGTTTTGTTGAATCTGAAAAGATAATATGTTTTTCACAGCTGTAAATAACCGATGATCAGACATGCGTCGGGAAACAAATTCTTACTTCAGACAAAATGTGTTGCTAAAACATCGTGTTTGGATGGGAAAATCTGTTCTCCGAAGACGAAATACACCAACAAAAGGCGTATTCACACCTAAACTTGTTGGAATGTGTTAACACACGCGCACACACACACACACACACACACACATACACACACACACACACATACACACACACATACACACACACACACACACACACACACGCACAGGTATATATATAAAGAGAGAGTGAGAGAGATTTGAATATACAT
>NC_068982.1:57244878-57246949 GCF_001194135.2 Octopus bimaculoides | reverse complement strand
GGCGAGGCAGAGAGGGCGAGACGGAGAGGGCGAGACAGAGAGGGCGAGACAGAGAGGGCGAGACAGAGAGGGCGGACGTTTTGGAAAAAATTACAAAATCATTAATTTTAGCTGCAAACAAATTTTATTGACATCAATGTGTTTGTATTGAATTAGGTATTGTCAAAATCAAGTATAGAAAACAACATCCATCAAGTGGTGTCCGTTTTCATTGATGCATTTCTGAAGGTGTTCTTGGAAGTTCGCCTCCACATTCTCCAGCAAAGCTGTGTCGATTTGGGCGACTTCCACGCGAATAGCTTCCTTCATATCATCCAATGTACGGGGCTTATGCGCACACACACGTGCCTTGGTGTTTCTCCACAAGAAATAATCACACATGGACATATCAGGGGACTGAAGGGGCTAAGAAATGTCAGCAAACCTGGAAATGAGGTAGTCACCGAAGAGAGGGCAAAGAACGTCCATTGATGCTTTGGCTGTGTGGGTCGCCACCCCATCCTGCTGAAACCACACACGTGAAATAGGCATACGTTTTCGTTTAAATTCAGGTTCAAAGAAGTTATTTATCATCTAGATGTAACGCTCGAAGTTCACAGTAACAGCATTTCCATTATTGCCTTCAAGAAAGTAAGGACCAATGACGGTAGCTTTTCTAACATCACATTAGACCGTCATTTTTGGGCTGTATAGTGGTCTTTCGTGTAGTTCTCTTTGGATTTTCAAGAGCCCAATAACAACAGTTCTGTTGATTCACCATACCAATAAGATGAAAATGAGCTTCATTACTCATTAACAAAATGAAGTTGTCATTTGCCTCAAAAATTGCTTCCATCTCACGTGCGAAGTTAAGCCATTGTTCATTGTCCCATGGCTTCAACTGTTGTACGAGTGGAACTTATTAACCAAAGGCATGCATTTAAATAAATTGCCCCCGAGCGAACACCATTTTCAGTTTTCACAGTGTTGATACTCGTTAATTCTTTAAAAAGTTACTGAAACTTTCACAGTTCACAAGGTACCTGTTTAACCGCTCCAAGATTACTGTTTGATGTAAAAATGTAAAATGTTTGAGTGGAAGCTCGATATGACAGAAACATCTTCATATTAATGAATTGAAAACAACGTCATCATCGCCATTTTCATCGGCAAAGGATCCTGTGATGGAGATACAGCGCGGTTGGTGTGTACGTTGGAAACATCAGCTAAATCTCTCTCAAAACACTTTTTCATCTCACAAAAAGGAAGACATGCTAGATAAAGTTGCACAAAATATACAAACAAGATGGGATATTTATGGTTTGAAAACATTTCTGTATGTTTATCTGAAGAAAGCTAACTTGAAGTAAATCAACAACAACAATAGGAAAAAGAAAAGGATTGAGTAACACAGAATACCAGGATTTAATTCAGTTGGGAATATATCAGAATTTTCCACTCTTATTGAAATAAACAACAGAGGAACGGAAGATGTATCTCATTAAGACGGGTCCTAACGAAAGAAAGAATTTTAATGAGGATGATAACAGAATATGTGAAGATCATTTTGGCAACAAAGTCTCCAATTTGGCGAACCGAAGAACCGTGAAAAAGACTTCTCATTGATTACGCAGCCATTGCATAGAAAATATTTAACCATTGTGAAAGGTATAAGCATTATTATTAATTATCAATCATCTGGTGAGGAAGTTAAGGCTTAGCATTCAAACATTTGCAAAACTTTCGTGTTAAGTGTTTATGCTTAAAACATTTAAATGATTAAAAAATGGTTTGGTATTTTACATTTCACAGCCACATACATCCCTAGGCACGCACGTACAAAATAGTGCAACGGAAATGTTTTTTCTGTTTTTTTGTTTTTTTTTTCAAGAATACAAGTATGTTCGTACAACTTATATAAATATACTTATGTACTTATTATGTTCATACAGATATATCACTAAAGTATATTCAATATATAAGGTATAAGGTGTATATGTATATATATATATATATATATATATATATATATATGTGTGTGTGTGTGTGTGTGTGTGTGTGTGTGTGTGTGTGTGTGTGTGTGTGTGTGTGT
>NC_068982.1:57242186-57244160 GCF_001194135.2 Octopus bimaculoides | reverse complement strand
TATATATATATATTTACATACACATATATATATATACAGAGAGAGAGAGAGAGAGAGAGAGAGAGATAGAGAGAGAAAGAGACTGAAAGAGAGAGATTAATAAAAGTTGAATATTGGCATGTCCTTAAAAGCTCACAAAGGTAGAGCCCAAGATGGATTCCTCTTAGTCTTGCTAAACGCTGGACCAATTAATGAATTGCTAAACATGTGCTGATGTCAGAAAACTGGTACAACATAAATTATACAGCAGCAAATAAACCAATCAGCATTGTGAAGAAACAAAACAAGCAAAATATAAAATAAACAAACACGAACGCTTATGCATTGTAATGACTCTACAGAGATAAGGTCAGCAATTCAATTATGCAGACGTTGGCAGGGTTTAAAAGAGATAACCGCTTGCCGTTAGCATCGGAATAATCGATTATAGATTCAACAGGTGACTAGAGAGGCTTAATGCAAATATCAGGCATTGTTGCGGTTAGTAATAAGGGTTAAACTGATTAATTGGTGCTGAAATCGAAAGGGTTTCTTAAGAATTCAAACTATATGGAGTTAATGTTTAATCAGTGAGACTTCCTTTCACTTATTACTCCAAGAGAAGCATTATGCTTCTCCTTACCTACCTTTCATTTTTCTTGCTATTTATATATCTATCGTTATATTTTCCGTTTCCTTCTGTCTCTGCCTTTCTGTGTTTCTCACTCTCTCTCTCTCTCTCATGTATAATATTGAGACCTCACTCAACTTGATCTTCGCAATAAATTTGACAATCCTTTTTATTATAGATTCATGGCAATAGTAAATGTTCTGTTATTGTTACACTCGCTTTATAATAATTACTTCCACTATAAACACAATAGCTGAAAAATTAGAGAAAGGATAATTGGTACTTATTTTATCGACTCTGAAAAGATGAAAGGGAAGTCGATCTCAGTGAAATTTGTACTCAGGACTGAAAGCCGAAAGAAGTGGCACTAAGCATTTTGACAACCATTCTGCTGCTCGCGACCTTGAAAAGTGTCATCGGGCACCGACATAGTCTTTCTATATACCTAATTTTTCTCTAATGTATCTTCTTGTAAGACGGCTGTAGGCAGCTATTTAGCAGATTCCTCATTTGATCCACACCCCAATAGCTACATATAAAAGTAATAAATCTATACAATAACAAAGATAAGATTAAAGAAATAGTATGCTTGCGCCTGGACACACATGCACGAGCGCACATCCCACTCCTATACACACAACTGAAAGTTAAGAACGGATAATTATTCTATTTTGCCGCTAGCATCCAATTTGCCAGTCCTTAAATGCAGTTTCTGCTGAAGAAGGAATTCGGTAGCTGCAGGTAAATGTATTTGATAAAGACGTTAGATGCATTCTAAAGAACAAGGTAGGTCGAAACAATTATATCTTGCTGTGTCGGTAAGAAACAAGAGTGAAATTCTTGTATTCTGTTATAAATATCTGAAGAACGAACCATATTCCTGCACAGCTCAATGAAAGAAAAGGAAAAATCTTACTGTAATTGAGTATCAATGACTGAGTATAAGTTTATGCCGAAAAAGTTTGCGATGAAATAATATATACTATTAAATGAGTTAGTTGTCAGTACAGTTGGTATATTACCAACAAAAAGCATAACGTCTCTAGCATAACGGATCGGTTTCATGCACGACAACTTCTCCACACAGAGGATCATACCCACAATAAAACAAAATAAAGTTCATAATATATAATTTAATTATTACATTCATAATATATATATATATATATATATATATATATATATATTATTATTATTATATGTATTTATTTTCTCCTAGTTAATAATTAACTCGGACAAAATAAATTAGTTAATAGATACTAGGGTAGCAAAGATCACAAAATGACTGTGGTGTAACTCCTGTTTCTAAGGTAGAAACTCCATGTTATTTTGGGTACTTGAGTATATATAAATTTAGTAAATGG
>NC_068982.1:57238921-57241751 GCF_001194135.2 Octopus bimaculoides | reverse complement strand
ATATATAAAGCTAAATCATATTGCAGACAGCCATAGTAAAAAAAAATACAAATAAAACTTAAAACTTTCCTTTTTCTATGCAGCTCGTACCGTATGATCGATGACACAGTATTGGCCCGCAGCATGTCATTACTTGTAATTATGAATTTAACACTATGAATTTAATTAATATCTGGGTTGATTTTGCTTTATAACAGAAAGAAAATCAGTTTAAAAATAATTACTGCAGTCGATATGTTCTTGTAAAACCCTTCAATGTCTTGCCCCAGTATAGTTGTAGTCCAATGACTGAAACAACGTAAAGATAAAATGTATGAACTATAGTAACAACCAAAATGTTTTTGAACTTCTCATGTATGTTAGATGTGGAGGCACGTGAGTTAGTGGTGAGGACGTTGGGCTCACGATCGTAAGATTGTGATTTCAATTCCTGGACTGGCCGATGTGTTGTATTCTTGATCAAAGCACTTCATTTCACGTCGCACCAGTCTACTCAGCTAACAAAAATGAGTAATCTGGCGACTTACCGGCGTCTCGTCCTGTTGTGTGTGTAGAGTAATATTAGCGGGAAACAAGCCATAAGAATCTACATGACTCGAGAAGGAGCTTTATCCTTTATCTATGTTAGAACTAATATAGTCTTAATATATAAAGCAGAGTTTGTGTGTGTGTGTGTGTGTGTGTGTGTGTGTGTGTGTGTGTGTGTGTGTGTGTGTGTGTGTGTGTGTGTGTGTGTGTGTGCGCGCGCGTACGTTACTTATGGATTCGAAAACTGAGTTGCCGATTTTGACGTATGAAGTATCAAAAGATTCAATTATCTTTTGGCTACCAAACAAAGTATGTGTTTTGCACAACAACTCTTTGTTACTACAAAAATAACCTCGGAAACGAGATCAGGTCGCACAATTCTGAGATCTTTAGCTAAGGAAGGCAACACTGCCTGAATAATCTATGTCTTAGAGCACAATAAGATAATGTTTAAAATACATGGAGTTCTACCAGGGAATGAAACTTCAAAGATATACCGTCAACTTTATTAGTATTATTTAGTAGATAATTTTTTAATGTGAAGTATGTTTGTCTGTTTAGCCTAGAGTTGCCTCTGTTGTAGCAATTGCATAGTTTTTTTCTTCTTCCTGAAATACTGTAAATCAGTCTTTCTTTTGATGAAAGGGTGTATGTTAAGAGAAATTTGGCTGCTATTTGTAGTAGCTCAAGTTACCACAGGCATACCGCTGTGTGTGTGTTTGTGTGTGTGTGTGTGTGTGTTTGTGTGTGTGTGTGTGTGTGTGTGTTTGTGTGTGTGTGTATGTGTGTGTGTGTGTGTGTGTGTGTGTGTGTGCGCACGCGCACGTGTTTTGCTGTGGTGAAAAATGCTTTTTTCTCAGAATATTTTGCTCAATAATTTTTAAAGAAATCTGGACATCTTTTTTTACTGCTAAGCATTCAACCTCAAATAACAATTGTTAATTGTTGGAAGTGGAGTAGACTGAGATGTAGAAATACAGTTATCGTATAGAGTGGAAGTTGAATACTTTTAAACACATTAACTTGTGGTTCGTAATCAATTGCCTTAAATTTGAAACCATTAAGTCTTTAAACATTATTTTACTGGGTTTAGTCTTTCGACTGTCACCCTGATGGGGCATCACCTTCAAAAATTTAATTGATCATATTGATCACAGTACGTATTTCAATCTGGCATTTATTTTATAGATATCTGCTTGATGAACTGCTAACTTCGAGACATAGTTGGACCCAATAATCGATTTAACAACAAATGTAAACACACGAATACGCACACACATATTAGGTCCAAGAATGACTGTATAGTTGAGAAGTTTGCTTCACAACCACATGGTTCCACTTTCAGTCCCTCTGCATGGTACCTTGGGCAAGTGTTTTCTACTATAGCCTTAGGCCAACCACAGACTTGTGACTGAATTTGGTAGATGGAAACTGCAGCGTTGTTTATCAGAAAATGACCGAGAAACATGTTTATAAAGAAGAGTTGTTTGCTTCATACTTCTCATGTACCGATTCTGCCCATAAAAAAAGGAACAAATAATACAATGTGGCTATAGATCACAACACCCAAGCAACGCCGGGATGCATTGCTAGTACAATATAATATAACAATATTTTGAAATATTTGAATATGAAAGCGATATTATATTTTTAAAGGCCACTGTCACTGCAAGTACCATGCAAAATTCTTAGTTCTAAGTTACAATTTCAGAGTAGAATCTATCCAGTATCTTACCACAAATGAAAATAATATATATGGAATAGAATAAAAAAATTTGAAGGAAGAACTGCCTTTTCATCTATCATAAACAGTATTTAAAAAAAAAAACGAAAAAAATTCCAAATTAACAAATTATTTGCAGAATTTGCAGTAATCACGCAGTTCCCATTGACCTAAAAATTGCATTTCTAAATTGTCGCCTCTATATATTATGAAGAATATGACCTGTGGTTTTAGAAAAGCAATAACGTAGACCATTACATATATGTGTGTGTGTATGTGTATATGCCGGGGTGCTGAAAAGGTCCTGGCCTTCAGGGTGTCGTGAAAGGCCTGGTTGGAGGCCCAAAATTCCGCGTCCTTTTACAAGGCTTAGAAAAACTGAAGGATCGCTGCAATATGTGTGTGAATCTGAGAGTGGAATATGTTGAATAAAATCATAATTAACTGATCGTCCTGTATTTTCTTTTACTCAAAGCCAGGAACTTTCCAGCACCTCTTCGTAATAGGTATATGTATACATATATGCATACGTACATACATACATACATACATACATATATATATATATATATATATATA
>NC_068982.1:57230005-57236424 GCF_001194135.2 Octopus bimaculoides | reverse complement strand
TATATATATATATATATATATATATATATGTATGTATGTATACAGAGAGGAAGAGAGAGGTCGACATAAATTGACTGACCACCTAAAACTCCGACCTGCACTGCGACTAAAACAATATGTAGTGTTGTAACAAAGTAGAGATAAATGTCCAGAAGTGGTTTATCATTGACCAGGTACATGTACAGTAGAACGAAAGAATGAACACACGAATAACTCGTATCAGTATAGGGCATGGAATTTATATATTTCAACATAATTGCCAAGTTGTTACAATAGAGTTGTTAGAATAGAGTGTATCGTAAGAAATAAGTGAGTAAAAGACCATCTGCATAACCTCTTACTCCCTTATTTCTTACGATACACTTTATTCCAACAACTCATTGTAATAACTCATCAATTATGTTTTAATACATAAATTTCCTACTCTAAAATGATACCAGTTGTTCGCCCACTCATTCTTTCATACACATACACATACATATCTTTTCCCTATATGTGTGTGTGTGTGTGTGTGTGTGTGTGTGTGTGTGTGTGTGTGTGTGTGTGCATTTTTGAGTGTAAGTAAACCTATGTATACGCATAAGCCGTCACATCACGCTTCTTATCGATCATTTCATGCCTGTAATCCAATTCTTCTACAGCTTTTGAGGACGTATAAGATTTGTTTTCCACATTCATAACATTAGGTTTATCGCTTAAAAGACACCTAATATTATCCTTATCAAACCCACTGACACATCTCGTCATAAATAAACAAACGCTATCTAATAGTTTTATCTCAGGAACATTTTTTTTTTATATATCCTTTTATCCTTCATCTTATGTATTTTAGCATCATGCACATATACACTCAAACACACACAAACGCATACAAAACACTTATAATTATGTATATGTGTGTATTAAATGTATGTGTTTATATATAAGATATATGTATAAATAATGATGTGTATGCATATATATGCATATATATGCGTTTAAATATACATACATATATATATATGTATGTATATACATATATATATACATATATATATGTGTGTGTGTATATATACATATATATATGTATGCATATATATGCGTTTAAATATACATACATACATATATATATATATATATATATATATATATATATATATATATATACAAGTTTCATATATGTATATATATATATATATATATATATATATATATATATATATATATATACAAGTTTCATATATGTATATATATATATATATATGCATATGTAGATATATATATGTATATACATTGAAAATATATGCATATATACAAATATATGTGTGTGTGTGTGTGTGTGTGTGTGTGTATACACGCACACACACAAACTCACATATGTACATATATGTTTGTATGCATGTATGTATGTGCGTTTATATGTCTGTACAAGGTTTTTTTGTGTACGATATCCTACTTTCATACGATCGTTCTGTTTCACGATTCACTCGCCATCAAAACAAAATGCTAACTTCCATATCTTTTCTTTTCCACTTAAGCGTATCCAATTAGTTACATATGTCAGATGTGGGTTAAAAATCTACTTCTTCATATCCCACCTTAGTCGAGTGCAGTATTTAGTTTTTAACAGTGTTTAACCCCCGATATATTACTGCTCCTGAGTACATGGTTAAAACGAAGTATTAAAGATTATTAACCCCACCCGGGTTATCCTCGAGATATCTCAAATTTTGATTCTTTTTTTAATTTTTTTTTTTTGTTAAGGGAACAAGATATCTCGTGAAAATATAAATGTTACTATATGGACTGGTAACGTGATATCTCGTGGTTTTCCAAGCTTACAGAATCTTTCTCCTTCCCACAATCTTTCTTTCGCTCTGTCTCTTTCTCTTTCTTTCTCTTTCTTTTTCTTTCTTTCTTTCTTTCTTTCTTTCTTTCTTTCTTTCTTTCTTTCTTTCTTTCTTTCTTTCTTTCTTTCTTTCTTTCTTTCTTTCTTTCTCTCTCTCTCTCTCTCTCTCTCTCTCTCTCTCTCTCTCTCTCTCTCTCTCTCTCTCTCTCTCTCTCTCTCTCTCTCACACACACACGTACGAGTTGTTTCATCAACTTAATAAGTCTCATAGCCAAAGATAACGGGCCTTCGAGTGCACACATGAATATGCAGCTGGTTTACTTGATTCAGTGTTGTCTTTTATTTTTTCTACTTTTGATCACTCTCTACCTAACAATGAGTACTGCTGGTGGGTATCTAGAAAGTGAAGCATGTTTTGCCACTGCGGAAGACTAATAACGCTGTTCTCCAAAAAGCGATACCATCTTCTCCGATGATGACTTTAATGTTGAGAATTGCTTTAGTAGTATCTGATAAGATAAACCCCGCTTCACCCGCTCCAGGAATAAAGATTGATGGTAACGTCATTGCTGTAACTCCCCTTGACTTCTAGTCGGAGGTATTTAATAAAACTGATTTGATTTGCAGAATGGTTGATGGCAGAATGATTGAGAAATTCGCTTGATATTTAGGTTTTGGGATTCGATCTCTTACTAAGACAGCTTCAGTTAGAGTCATTTACCATAGACTTGAGTCGGTAAAACCCTTATCAGTTAAATTGGCGAAAAAGAAACTGGTGGTAATGCATTGTAACTGCAACTCAATAGTACAGCTTTGTTAAACGCTGTCACGCTGATTACACGAGTCGTTGTTATCATACATCTTACATTCCGTACGCTTTGACAGCACGTTCATGACGCTACAATGAAAGTTTTTTTCCGATTAAGCGTGAATTCTCTCATCCGATGAAGTCACAGTCTTACTTCGTTCTGACTTTTTCATAATACCAGTATATGTTAAAAATAAGGATTGTAGCAGTAGATTATGTTAAAAATGAGAGACAACAGCTTTAACCAAAGGACAGTCAACAACCTCTTATTACTTGTGAAACGACCAAAATCTACCAACTTCATTTCGTACCTCACACTGCCTTCATGTTCACTTCTTTTCGCGGTCCCCTCGTTATTCGAGATGAACTATCTACTTATACTATCAACAGATTATGTAAATGACACACGTGTATACACGTGTCAGTAGATTATACAGCTACTGAACACACTAATTCGATGAACACATTGTTCAACTGATCGATTAACTACATTCACATCGTCAAAGCTGCCATATGTAAGTGTGCATGTGAGCAAAGTATTTGTGAATATAAAAGTCAATATGGGTAAAGTCTGAACAGACTTTACCCAAGAGGACATCTCCTGTAGCTGTGCATCGTTAACCAGCAAGAGGAGATGTTCTTTTGAGGTTAAAAATTCGCAGTAAAGCCCGTTCTAATGGACAGCCATGTTGAAACGGCTACGAACATTACTTATATATATTTGGTTCTTACCACTTCTTGTTTTTAGTCCTGGTCAGCCCCGATCAAGAAATTATATGAATTAAGGGCTTTTGACCATGATCTACCTGTTACTTTACAGATATGTATTTCAAAAACAACATTATCCAAAAAATCTTGCTGTTCTTTTCTATGATATGATTGTGATTCGTGGGTAATGCAGCTCACATGTCGAGAGACTCTATAGAAGTTCCCTGAATGACTGTTACATTTTGTTGTTGGTGGTCACACCAAATACACCCTAAGAAACATACAGAATGACGTAATTCAAAGTAAAAGAACGGTAATCTGCCATTCAAATAATAACTGCTGTGGCATTGTTTAAAAAATGATAACTGATATGCTTAAATTCCTTTCTCCTGAATGGAATCCGTTTTTCATTCTATGATAGAAAGAAGAAAATAAATGTTACGATACACGCACGCACACATACACCCACACACGTGCACCCACCCATATGCACGCACACACATATCGAGAGAGAGAGTGAGAAAGAGAGAGAAAGAGAGAAAGAGAGTGAAAGAAATAGAGAGAGAAAGAAAGAAAGAGAAGAAAACGAGAGAGAAAGAAAGAAAAAAGAGAAAGAAAGAAAGAAAAAAGAGAGAGAAAGAAAGATTTAGAGAGACTATAGATGGGAGTGACGTAAATAAAGTATGTGAATAATTCGGTGCTCCAGCAAGGCCGCATCTAAAGACAAAAACAAGTGAAAGAAAATGAAAAAGGTTGTATTCCTCTGCAGTGAATTTCATGTTAAATTCCATGAAAATTAGAAAAGAAGTGTTATGGAATGATAGTTCTTCAAGTTTGGTCTACATCTGGTCCAAAGAATCAGTGTTGTGGAATGATACTTTCTGCAAGATTAATGTACCGCTAGTTCGAGGAATCTACACTCCTTTATCAGTGGAATACAAACAACGAAACATTTGAAACCATGCCTCATGTTTGTCATTGTTGAGATTAAGTAAATTTTGACACATTTGTACAGCCTTTACTTTGTAGTACACTGTTTAACTAGACATTTTTTTCTTTCTAGCTGCCTGCATCCAACCACTTCTTATGTATCTTGAACTCGAATATATCTTCCCCAATGCAATAAAGGAAGCGTAGATTCCAAAGAAAAATGGTAGGGCTTTACGTCAACAATAGTAATCCATATACTTTTCGTAGACACGAAACATTTGGGACATAAACAGAGAACAATGCTTTCCAAACGGTGACAACATAAGGAGAGGCCAGAAGACAGACCTGTATAAACACACCCACACAAATGTACAGTAATATCTCACTTTACGAGGAGCCGATTTACGTGACCCCTGGTTTACGAGCTTTATTTTTTAAGCACAAGATCCAAATTTTGAGCGAAGTACAAAAGTTTCTCCTACCATAACAAATGCTTCTGCGTATTACCGAGAAATTTATAGAGAGCGAAAAAAAAAAATTCTAAGCAAACAACTCTAGACTTTTTTAAAAATGAAATTGATAAGTTCATCTACGAATGCTTGTGAATCGGCGATCGCGTCTACAAGTGATGGTGTGGGCGAGTCTAGTGCGAGTGAGAGGGATTCAAAAAACGATTATAATGATAATATTACGTTTACCAATTTGTGTTGTGAAATCGTGTGTTGAAACAGATATTGTTGTATTTCAGGAGGGTCTTTTATTTTGCCAAATGAACACACACACTATATATTTGTTTTTCACTCGTTTCTTAATATTCCTTTTTTTAATTTTAGCTCATGCCCATTGTCCGGAAATCTTTGGTCCCATTCTGTGAGCGGAATAATTGGTGCAAGAGCACACATGCAAACGAAAAGTGTCGCTGAAGAAGTCACAGATGTGTGACGAAAGATTTCCAAACAATGGACATGAGTTAAAGAAAAAAAAAAGAGCAGTACT
Organism: Octopus bimaculoides; assembly: GCF_001194135.2. NCBI lineage: Eukaryota > Metazoa > Mollusca > Cephalopoda > Octopoda > Octopodidae > Octopus > Octopus bimaculoides. Next base: position 57,231,154 of record NC_068982.1, on the reverse strand, counting down.
AAGCGAGTAAAGAACAAATATATAGTGCGTGTGTCTATTTGAAAAAAATATATGACCATTCCGAAATACAAGAATAATGATTATATTTTTTATTATAAATGATCTTGACATTCTTTTTACTTCACATAAAATATTCTTTACATTCTACTGTTGTTTTATTGCCATCTATTTACGAGTATTATGAACTTTATTGATATTTTCCTAGGGACGAATTACGATTTATAACATTGCTACTATGGAAAATTATTGCTCCCCTTTACGAGTTTTCGCTTTACGACCGGAGTCCGGGAACAAATTGATTCGTATATCGAGGCATTACTGCATATACATACACAGAAATACACACACATACATGCGACGGGCTTCCGTCCGCCAGTTTTATTCGCAAAATATTAATCAGCCCTAGGCTATCATAGAAAACACCCAAAATGCCATTGAATGGCATCGAACCTGAATCTAAATGGCTGCAAAGCTATTTCATCACCAAAACATCCATCCGTGCTCACACTCACACACACACACACACACACACGTATGCATAATTATTAACAAACAATATTTTTGACATTGATTTCGAAGATTCGGCCCGTGAACAGACCGAAACTTCGAAGTCACTGTCAATAATAGTCTTGTTTAAGAATAATAAATTTATACTCTACAAAAGTATAGATTGACCCATCAAATTAATGTAAAATTATTATTCTTATAACTGAGCATAAAAATAAACCATTAACACATACACACACACACATAATATGTATATATATATATACTAGCAGAGATACCCGGCTTTGCTCGGGATTAAAATGGCAAAGTTCTTTATTGTTTTACTTGTTTCAGTCATGCGACTGCGGCTATGCTGGAGCACCGCTGTTGGTCGAACAAATCGACAAAATGATTTATTCTTTGTAAGCCTAGTACTTATTCTATCAGTATCTTTTGCAGAACCGCTAAGTTATGGGAAAATAAACGCAGCAACATCGGTTGTCAAGCAATGGTGTGGGTACAAACACAGACACAGATACGCGCACGCGCACAAATATAGCTATATATACGACAGTCTTTCAGTTTCCTTGTGGGAAATCTACTCACAAGGTTTTGGCCGGCTTGGGGCTATAATATATACATATATATATATATATATATATA
>NC_068982.1:57225228-57229553 GCF_001194135.2 Octopus bimaculoides | reverse complement strand
ATATATATATATACATACATATATATATACATGTATACATGTATATATATATGCATACATGTATACATGTATATATTTGTATGTGAAAGTGGTAACAAAAACAGGACAGTGAGAAGAAAACAGTAAAAACAAACGGTGACGGCTGTTGAGCCAGGACGATGTGAAGATTATGAACGCTGGAAAAACGACCTTTAAGAAGACATAAAAGCACGTCGTTTTTTTATGTCCTGTACCCATATATACATGTATATATACATATATATGTAGGTATGTACATACACGTATGTATATATGCATATATTCTATATTATTTATATTATACATATGTATATAATTTTATTAGCATGTATTACCCTAATGATAGTCATAGCCACCATCACCGTTATATCATCCTCATCGAGGTCATAGTTCATTAAGACCATCGTCATCGTCATCATCGTCGTCGTCGTCATTATCATCATCCTCATCCTCACCATCATCATCACCATCGCTGTCCTTGCCGTTCCTCTCGAAGTGATAATCATAATTATGTTTTTATATAATCGTTTGAAAAAGATAATTGCTAACGAATAAGCAATTGAAAATCTTTTTCGTCCCACCTATGAAATGAAAATTAAAGTTAAACAAAATTATTAAAACATTTTTTAATGAATGCTTTTTTGGAAAAATTAATATTGTGCAAGAAAATAAATAATGAACTGTTTAGCCACGTATACGATTCATTACCAATAAACAATTGATAAATTTAATAAAGAAAGACGATTGTTTTTTCTTAATTCCAAAATCTTTTAAATGTTTTTGATTTAAAAAAGAAATCTCTAAGACGTACACGCGTTTTAAAAAATGGAAGCAAAGCGATACGAAAAATTCACAATAAATACATCAAGCAGATAAACATTAACAAAAATAACACCAGCGGAGCAAAAATGCAGCAAAAATTTTCAACTAAACAATCAAATAGAAGTAAGATTTAAGTCCGTACACCTGGGAAAGTAATATAATGGAAAATAAAAATAAAAAATAGAAGATGATGACTTTAGCAAAATACATATGGTTTGTTGCAAATTTATGGTCGATACGTCTTTGATGTGTTTGTATTGGAAGAGATAAAGAACTTGGATGCTGCTACGAATTCCTTACTAATTGAGATATATTGTTATTCCTCTTTGTAAAGTTAAGTAGAAACTAGAAACTTTGGGTTGTTGGAAAAACAAATCTTTCCGCTATATAACCAAACAGACGTCTATACTATAGATAAGTATACATAATGAACATATACTTCGCAGTACACAAACGCATCTATGTTTTCACATACGAAAACAAACATCGCACGTTTGTTGCTGATAGGCTGTGAACTTTGTGACGTCAATGCCTTGTTTCTGGTGGGTGGGTCGACTCTACTGTATCTAGCTCGTCCACAGGTGGCGAATTGTAGAACATGTCTTAGATATAGTGCCAGTGAGTAGGAGGCGTGAACCAACCGATAGCATATTCTGATGTTCAAACGGAACAATATGGTAGTATTACTTCTTTCCAGTTACTAAATCTTAGTAACGAATAGGTGCTATAACCACAACCCACATCGATAGGATAAATGCTGGTAGTTTTCAAGTTTCTCATCTCTAGATTGTTTCCATGATAAAAAGGTAATTGAGATACACATACATTAACCACTGGTAGCTTCAATGTTGAACCCTTTCTACAGTCAGAGGATACTTACAGAAACTGAACAAAAGCCAAAGTTGCTCCTAAGGAATTTATATTACAGACAAATACACCGATCTGATAGAGCTGAAATTGGTAGTTTATTTGAAGTTTAAATGACGGATAATATACGAAACTTTTCAAGAACCCAGTGAGTGGGTGTGTTTCATAAGAACGTTGTACGTTCTTAACACAAGGCTTTGGGATGTAGAACCGTTATTACGACCAGCAAATGTGGTTTATGTCTGCAAACAAATAGGCAAAATCTAAGTTAAAATTTTTCCATTGACCTCAAAGGCAGCTCCTATAAAAGTAATACCCACTAGACAGTTGAAGTCAATGCAGCTACTGTTCGTCTTGAAATTCTGAGAGCTGTTAGGTATAGGAGGAAGTAGAGCGAGGAGAATGTCTTGGGGTTCTACGAAGGAAAAAATTTAATGGTTGTAGCCGAAATATCCAAGGGGAGAGAAAACACTGTTGTGAAGTCGTAGAGGTTGTGCAATTCAGTTATTTCTTTATCGACTGGCTTTTGAGGATGAGAGCAACAATAATAATTGAAATGGCATTACTCACCTCTCAGTATTAGAATGCTATATTGCAGTATTATCATAAACAGAATTCAATATTCAACAGACAAACTAGCGCATGAAAGCAAGTAGTATTAGTGCCAAGACTTTCATGACAAGAAAAAAATATTTAAACTCAAACACAATAAATGAAACAAAAACTAACAAGATCATTTGATTCTCATGTCACAGTTTTGCTCTTTTTATGATAGTACACACACACACACACACACACACACACACACACACACACACACACACACATATATATATATATGTATACGATGGGCTTCTTTCAGTTTCCGTCTACCAAATCCACTCACAAGGCTTTGGTCAGCCCAACGGTATAGTAGAAGACACTTGCCCCCTCATATTGTTGACGTTTTTTTAATGTCCTGTACCCATATATGCATGTATATATACATATATATGTAGGTATATACATATGTATGTAGGTATATATGTATGTATATATGCATATATTTATATAATATTTTTATTACTATATGTATATATATATATATATATATATATATATATATATATATATATATATATGCGTATACATGCATACTCACACATATGTATGTATATGTGTGTGTATGTATGTATGTATGTATGTATGTATGTATGTATGAGGTTTTCATTTCTTCTGAAAATAGAAATTAATGTTCATTCTCCTCATGAAGGAATCTGAAAGAAAAATTTAGTGTTCATAAATATAACAAAAAAAGCATGCACGAAAAAAATTAAAATTGGATTACAAGCAGTACCATCACCATTCTCACTGCCACCCTGTCACCACTACTTCCACCACTACTTCCACCACTACTTCTACCATCACTAGCAGACGACTCAACGTCATCAAAATCTCCATTACATACTTCATCGTCATAAACTGTCTAAAAACGCTTTCAATAAAAACAATATTTCAAGAAAACTTCATATATATAATTGTGTGTATGTGTATGTGTGTGTGTGTGTGCATATTCTCATACACACACACATATATAATATATGTATATGTGTGCGTGTATATGCATATAGGTGTACATATATATATATGTATGTATGTATGTATGTATGTATGTATGTATTTTTGTATGTATGTCCGTGTGTGCATGCATATCTATAAGCGTGTGTGTGTGTGTGTGTGTGTGTGTGTGTGTGTGTGTGTGTGTGTGTGTGTGTGTGTGTGTGTGTGTGTGTGTGTGTGTGTGTGTGTGTGTGATTTAGCTGCAAACATTATATTTTTTATATTTTATTGAAATATTTTCTACCATCATACTTTCAGAAAAACAAAATATGAAAACAAAAAACAATGAATTAAATTTAGTGATGCCATCTAAATATATATTATCGATTCGCTATATAAATCTCTAAGATAAGCTAATATGTTTCCTATAATATAACTATATTGACAACGTTGGCTTATTGTGAATTATTTCATTGTAAATTTATTGTAGCGGAGATGCGTCGTACTCATGATGTGTTTTTAATGTATTTAGGGAATATAGTTCTTAATGTTAGGACACAGTGATAATATATTATACGAAATCGTATCATCATATTATTTTCAACTATAGTCTGGTAAACAATGCTATTCCCTGTATAATGCACCTATATTGGGTTACGGCACCACATGTCCTACGATATATAATATCACGCTACAAGATGTTATGGTGCAATCCTTTTATATATCAAACATCGTTAATTGAATGTTTGATAACAATGAAAATAAAGCTCATGACGTATTACGCCGTGACGTATTACCGTATAACTCCATTGAACATCATTTCTATATATGTACACACACACAAACACACACACTTACGTGTGCGTATATATATATACTTGCACGTTAATTTCACGAGCAGGCTGTTCCGTTGATCGGATCAACTGGAACCCTCGTCGTCGTAACCGATGGAGTGCCAACAACATATATACATATACAAACATTCATATCTATACACACACACACACACACGCACACACACACGCGCGCACACACACACACACACACACAAACATATATATATGCACACACACACACAC
>NC_068982.1:57222887-57225141 GCF_001194135.2 Octopus bimaculoides | reverse complement strand
ATATATATATATATATATATATATACACACAGGTAGGTATATGAGTGTAAAACAATACGGAAGAAATAGTACTTGAATACCAAGAGTAGAGTGATATGCTTTATAATAAAAGCTGCAAAATATTAACAGAACTATTACTCGTACCTGTTTGGCGAACAGTTTTGATGAAAACTGTCCGTCGAAGAACCCCCGTGGAGTGTGTGTTTAAAGCGATCAACTGTTTGTGCTTCACACTACTTTACTCCTTCCATCAAATCAACTTTGTCTCAACAGGCAGTCACAAGATCCTTGAATAAAGGTTGTTTGAAGATGTCGAACGAAATACCCATGTTTCCAAAGGTGAATTATCCAAACCCCAAAGAATTCCTTAGTTTAGTGTTCGACTATACACTCTTCTGGGAGCTCCTGCAACCAAGCTGGTGCCAAGCGTAATGCTCTGCACATCTTTGGACTATGTCAGCAAGGTCGAGAGAGGAATCCTGACGATTGGGCTACCCAAGATTTTCTTACATCTAGCCCAGGTCAGCGCAAAACTGGAGAGGAAACTGGAGAGGACATGAAATCTAAAAACAGATTGGATTAGTTTATGTACAACTCCATTGTCTCTCAGAACAGAAGGATGCCAACGACAACTGTTATTGTTGTTGTTGTTGTTGTTGCTGTTTTACCTCTCAGAGCGCTTGGTCTTGTTTGCTCTGGTAGACACTGTGAGAGCGGACAGCAGTCTGCTGTCAGAGGTCACACGGAATCTTTTACGTCACATTATAAACTTTGCTAATTCGTTGTTAATTATCGTGGGAGACATTCTACATCCAAATACTAATCTGAAAATCCTATCTGTCCCCAGTAGAGCAGTTTTTGAGCTTCTGCTCTCATGCCAATTCCGATTTCTCTGACATATTTCTCGAACCTCGTTGTTAATACTCCGAGTTCCCCTACAATTACTGGAATGACAGACACTCTCCTCATAGTCCACATTCTTGCAATTTCGTCTTTTAGTTGTCTGTACTTTACAATCTTTTCTAGTTCTTTGTCACTTATGAGTACATCCCCAGGTATTGCAATATCTATAATCTTGGTTTCCTTTTTTCCTTTACCTACCACACCAATATCTGGTCCCCGGGCATCGATTAGGGAGTCACATTAGATTGTAAAATCCCACAGTAGCTTATATTCCTGGTTCTTGGTGGCTCCTTCTGGTTCATGTTCGTACCATTTCCAGTATCTGTTCAGGCCGTACTTTTCATATAACCGCCAGTGGTTGAACGTAACTGCGTTATCGTGCCTCCTTTTGCAGTTCTTTTGTGCCAGTTTCCTATACTCACTCATAATATGTAAAATCGTTTCGTTTCTGCTACCACATAACCTACAAAGAGGTGATTCGCTACTCTTATCTATTTGGACTATTACTACTACTACTACTACTACTACTACTACTACTACTACTACTACTACTATTATTATTATTATTATTATTATTATTATTATTATTATTATTGAGTGAGAGAGCAGAGCATGCATCACAACCATATGTGCGCGACATGGTGATCTCATATCAAGATAAATAGTGCATGACTTTGCAGGTGGGGCCCAGTTAGAATTTTCTTCAGATCGAGTAGCCCATCTCACTCAAATGGTCCTTGAATAGGGGTTGTTTAAGGATGATGAATGAAACATCCATGTTTCCAAAGGTGAATTATTCCAAAGAATACCTCTCAACAAATAGCTACGGTAATCCCCCATTACACCTGCATGTGATCAGAGATGCACATATTGTCAACCCCTAAGGGACATGCTCAAGTGGTTATGGTCAAACAACCGACAAGCAATTCTGTGGTATTGAGCAGAACATCTGCTGCAGCCGAACTTTTACACCAAGACAAAACAATGTACATGATAACACTTCCAATCAGTTAAGATCAGAATCCATGAGACTCACAGCCTGGTATTACATCAGAGCATTTATTACTACTACTACTACAACTACTACTACTACTACTACTACTACTACTACTACTACTACTACTACTACTACTACTACTACTACCGTTAAGGAGGCGAGCTAGCAGAATCGTTAACATACCAGCGTTCTTTCCGGTTTCTTAGGGCATTTTTTCCGGTTTCCCTTGTGAGTTCGAATTGCGCCGAGGTTGACTTTGTCATCTTTCTGGACTCGATCAAATAAGTAGCGGTCAAACACTGGAGTTAATGTTATCGACTAACCCATCTCCTAAAATAGTTGGTCATGTGTCAA
>NC_068982.1:57221410-57222082 GCF_001194135.2 Octopus bimaculoides | reverse complement strand
ATTGAATAGCAATTAGTCAAATAACTTATCAATTCGATCACGAACTTAGATGGCATCAAGAAAGTTAATTTGTCCCAAACCCACCCCTTACCTTTCTCTCTCTCTGATTTTCTTCTCTTCTTAAATCATACTTTAGTGATGATGAGAGTTCATACTTCGTTATTCGTTGCTATTGCTGTTGTTGTTGTTGTTGTTGTTGTTGTCGTGATAGTGGTGGTGGTGCGTTGTGGTTATTTCTCTTCTTCTAGTTAGCTTCTACAGAAGTTATATAACAGTAACTGGCAATGTTACTTTGACAAGCACAGAGAGAGACAGAGAAAGAGAGGAGAGAGAGCGAGAGAGAGGAGAGAGAGAGAGAGAGAGGGGAGAGAGAGAAAGGGAGCGAGTGAGAGAGAGAGCGTGTGTTGCTTAATGTTTGTTTTTTACTTAATTATTATGACAAAGGAGGTAATGTGTGATGGACAGCTCAAATGTGTGATGGACGCTGGCGAGAGCGGTTTGTTTGTCATTCGTTTAATATATTGTTTCGTTTTACGTTTTGCTTTGCATTGCGTCTCCTTTTTGCACTTCAGCCCTTTGGAAACGTCATCTTTAAGCCACATTTGCAGTTGTCAGAAGATAAGAGAGAGAGAGAGAGAGAGAGAGAGAGAGAGAGAGAGAGAGAGAGAGAGA
>NC_068982.1:57215636-57218136 GCF_001194135.2 Octopus bimaculoides | reverse complement strand
GTAGTCTGTTTCTGAGAGCTATTCTACTGGACTTATGTCTAATCATTAAAACTTTAATGATCTAAAATTAAGTGCTGCAACATGCATTTTCTGATCTTGAGAAAATCTCGTCTCTCTTCAGACTCTTGCCTTCAGTTTTTTACAATCCTCCTTGCTTTATACTTGTTTCTGGAGAGATTACGTCTTTTCTGTGTTTCTCCCGTTCATTCCGTAAAAATTTATTTGAAGAGGGCAGAAATTGAAAGAAGAGAAAGCGAAAAGGACAGAGAAAGAAAGTGAAAGATGTATCTACGTCTATATGAAATGGACGCGCGCGCGTGTGTGATGGAGAGAAAGCGAGTGAAAAGAGAGATATAATGAGTGAAAGTGTGTGTCGTGATGATTGATGTATTTTAAGGTACACACACATATAGAAAATGTGAAGTCAACGTATAAAATGTTTACCATAGTTGATTTATGGAAAAGATTATAATGTTAAATTTTTGAAATGCAAATATGTGAATGGAAATACGTCAAAATCTGTAACTCGGTTTTGGAATGCATGAGCAATATATATATATATATATATATATATATATATATATATATATATATATATATATATATATATTGGACAGACTTCTTTCAAATTGAATGTATTATCTCAGATTACAATAGAGACGCAATACTGAAATAGTGTAAGATATAAGAGATTGCTCTGGTCTCGCATTAGGCAAGAAGTTGGAAATTTATTTGGCCCATGTCACAGCATGGACCTTGGCTTTTGTATTTGTCGACTGTTGCTTTAAGTATTTTATTTCGATTTTATGTATATATGTATGGATATATGTATGCATGAGCCAATGAGGGTGAGCTCTACATGGTACCTAGACCTGGTAGAAATAGCAGCCAAATCTCCCTCAAAACACCCTACTATCTTAATCCGACAATTCTGCCTATTATGTAGTTTGAATGAGAAACTGTAACTAAAGATTAAAATTATTAACTCCAAACTTGGACGGTGTTAAGTAGTGGAGATGTTTGGTGATTGTATGCGGTGGTTACTTTTGACTGTTTCTTCTAAATAAAGATAATTGATTGATAACGAATCTTAACACAATAAAAATACAACTTCAAGTGGAATAGGACATTATAAGAGAGGCAGAGAGAGGAAAGAAGAGAGACAGCATAGCGACGGTTTTGGCTGATTGTCATCCTGTACTCCCGTTGTTGCTAGCGAAATGATATGTGCCGTCTGTCTGAGCAAACACGTTGCTTTTAATGGCGGAACAAACAGGACAAAACGTTTACAAAAATAGCGATTCTCACTTTGAAACTAACAATTTTGAAAATCTTTATAGATTACGGATCGCCCCACTCTTTCATGTATTCATGTTTAAGATTTCAGCGCGATCAGATGAACAACACTCGAACTATAAGCGCACAAACAGACATACAGAACGGATTATGTGTGTGTATATATATATATATATATATATATATATATATATATATATATATATATATATATATATGCTCACGTACATACACAAACATCATTTCTTTTGTTCAGAAAAGAACCAATGTATTGAATTTTTCAATTAAATATTCCGTAAGCTTACATTTAGCATATCATAATGGCCTATCATCGCATTTTATAAAGACATGCTTGAGAAATTTAAGTGAAATACGGTACCCTTAACTCCTAAACTCTAGACAGATGTCTTAATCTTTAAAGGAATAGATGTCTTCATGATGAGACAGTGACCTATTAAGGTTCTATTAAGATTCTTAGGTAAAATTCATTTTTACAATAGAAGCCAGCGTATGAAACTCTACATACAATCAATGCATTCCTTTATGAAGAAACAAAACAGCGTTCGATCACCCAACAAAATAGACAAAACAGAGCCTCTAACAGTTCGGAATTGTCTAACAATGCACTGCGTATCATTAGAATGGCTGCTTTCTCCCAACCAATCAGCAAGACTGCTCTTTGTCAGTCCATAATGCAGTGTCTGCTAATCCAACAAGTCACTCAGTGCAAGCCACGAAGGTAGCCTCTACCAGCTAACATGAAAACTTCTACCAGCCAACAGACCAGCCTTACACGAACTAACAAAGCTGTTTTAAGAAGCCAACAAGTCAACACTATAATATATCATGGTTGTACTATGATAGACAAAGCAGCGCTATACTGCTAGCCAACATGGCCCTGTGCTAATCAACAAAGCGTCCTACATATTCAAAGAAGCTAAACTTATACAAAGTAACAAGTAAGATGAACCAACAAACAAACCTATATGTGAACAGGTTGCCTTTCAGCGGTTGTTTGAGTTGACCCGCATCACGCTAAATTTACTTCTAACCACAAAGCTCTCGTCCTCAAATGAGAAAAGTCACATTGGATTATGTATCTCGGTAGGTACATATCCTAGCTATAAATACACACACACACACACACACACGCACACACACACACACACACACACACACACACACATACACACACACACACACA
>NC_068982.1:57208701-57211741 GCF_001194135.2 Octopus bimaculoides | reverse complement strand
ATATATATATATATATATATATATATATATATATATATATATACCTATGCCTCTATTAACTGCATTGTCTTCATTTTCCAAAAGTTACAATTAGCTCATAAAATTTCTCGTTATGTTTCATTGTTTTTAGAATTTAAACACCTATAGAAGGAAAGGATCTTACATATTCATGAATAAATGTTACCCGTTGAAGGTTTTCCAAATCACTGTCGTTTGCATAATTACAAGCATGCATGCATATATACAAGGTGGTGCTGGAAAGTTAAAGTTCCTGGCTTTGGGTATAATAAAATACAGCAGGATCAGTTAATTATGATTCTATTCAACATATTTCCTTTTCAGATTCCCATATTGCAGTGGTCCTACATTTTTTCTAAACCATTGAAAAGAACTCGGAAGTTTGAGCCTTCGCAACACACTTAAAGCCAGGAACTGTTCAGTACTGCCTCGTATATACATACATATTTGACAAACTGAACACTTTCATTAGACTTTTTCAGACACACACACACAAAATCTCTTATGCACACACATCGTATATATATATATATATATATATATATATGTAAACACGCGCGCGCACATATTCACTGCCGCTAGTGTGACAAGAATATCGGTCTGTTTTATCTTTTGTGCATCCTTGATCTTTTAGGACGTACTAGTTCTCCATCATGTACTCTCAACCCTCTAATCCAGTGGTTTTCAACCGGGGTTCATATACCCCTTAGGGGTACACACACACACACACACACATATATATATATATATATATATATATATATAGATAGATAGATAGATCTTCATATATGTGTGTGTGTGTGTGTGTGTGTGTTTGTGTGTGTGTGTGTGTGTGCGCGCGCATGTGTGTGTATGAGTGTATGGGGTGGTTTGGTGTGCATGCCACATTAGAATTTTATCTGTAACTATGATACGTTCAGATACAATCACCCAACGTACGCACACATATACGCACTTTAACGCTTGCCTTATATACATATGTGTGTGTGTGTGTGTGTGTGTATGTGTGTCTGTGTGCACGTGTGTATGTGTGTTATACATACATACCAATTTATATACATATATGTACATGCACATACAATTAGATTTGTTTGTATGTGAATTGGTGAGTGTGGATGATTTTGTTAGGAGATAAGCCACATAAGCGTGTGTGTTCGTGTGTGTTTGTGAGCGTGCGTGCGTGCGTGTAGATGCGAGTATATGTGTGTGTTTGTGTGCGCGTTTGTGTGTGAGTTTGTGTATGTGTGTGTGTTTGTGTGTGTTTAGTTCAATATTTACATAGCTGCTTTTAAACAATATCAGAAGCGGAGATAAGGAAGACTTGGCGATTGGTGTGAGAACCTGAAACTTGTTCTGTTAATGTAATCAAATTGGTAATGGTCACATAATTCAATAGTTCACATCTAAATTAGGACACTATAAATATGCATGTGAGCAAAATAATTCCCTTTCTATTTTCAACGTCTGATATTCTCACAATATTCTTCTTTTTGTCTTTTTCTTTTATTTTTGCTACTTACCTTTCCCTTCCTGTCAGCTACATAACTCCCACCGTCTTATGCATACATAGAAACGTATATTCATACCTATCTATATACATACGTGTATATGTGTATGTCTCTCTGAGTGTGCATGGGTGTATACGTCTATGCATATATATTAATATATGAATATATATATATATACATATATACACACTGCATACTTACATGCATAACATATATATATATATGTGTTTGTGTATGCTATATATCTGTAGGGATGTCTATTTGGATACTGCGTTTGTTAGGTTACCTCAACCCTATATTTTTGTTTCGAATGTTTTCTTTTTTCATTTGAATCTTTAGCGCTCCCGATTGTATTTGCGTGTGTGCGCGCGCGCGCGTGTGTGAGAGAGAGAGAGAGAGAGACAGACAGACAGATAGACAGACAGACTGAGATTCTGTGTGTTGTGCATGTATTAGTTTGTTCTAGTGTCCTTTGTGTCTCATGCAATTTTCTTTATAGCTGTTTTCTAATTAAATTCTTTACAAAACGCAGAAAATAAATAACAAAAACAAAACCTAGAAAGTAAGAAACGATTAAAAAAAAAAAAAACAGAACGAAAAATTTAACATATCCAGGTCACAGCTGATAAAAAGGAAACAAGAGCTAAAAGAAACACTTTTGGCTTTCAGCTAACAGGTGTTAAATAAACAATCTTTGACCAGGTGATATTCTACTCTACGTTAAACTTTGTTACTGATACCGCCACCACTAACAATTTTAACAACACAAACCAGTGAAGGAGCAGCTATTTCTTTCTCTCGATTTGTTACAAATCGCAGCTAAATTTTTCACAAATCACACTTTAGCATTAGTTGGTCCCATGTTCCTTACGCTGAGGACAAATGCTGATGTTCATGACAATTATGATTTCAATTATAGGTCTGCTTGTTTTAAATTGATCTAGACTTAGACAATATCCACATTAATTCGAACAGGTAACGCTCGAAAAGGTAACACTTGAAAAGGAAATGATATATTGGATAATGTAAGTTTAGATATGTAATGCCTAAGGAAAGGCCGTGATGGCCATGGCTACAGTCCCTTTGATAAATGATGTACTCATTCAGAATTGATCTGGTTGTGGACAAAAGCAATAATAATTTCTTTCTCGCATAGGCACTCGGCTTTAAATTTGGGGAAGGCGAATGACGATACCATAGACTCAGACACCCGCAAGGATTTGAACTCATGATATTTTGTCCATTGCCCTAAGCAACAACAATAATAACATAAACACTTCAGGAATCAACGATGGCTAACACAAAAATATGTCTGGAAATAAAAATTCACTGAAAAGAAAAAATATAAGCGTAGGTGTAGGTGTGTAGTTTAGAAGATCGCATAGCGATCTCGTGGTTTTGGTCCAGTTCTTCTGCGCGGCACCTCGGGTAAGTGTCTCCTACCTTAGCCTTGTCTGACCAATGACTTGTGACTGAGTCTGGGAGACGGAAACTGTATTGAAATCCATAATATA
>NC_068982.1:57204599-57207546 GCF_001194135.2 Octopus bimaculoides | reverse complement strand
ATATATATATATATATATATATATATATATATATATATATATATACGTACATACAAAGAGAGAGAGAGAGAGAGTGTAGGGGGAGAGAAGGAGCTATACAGGATGGAGAGAGAGGGCGAAAAGGAAAGCCATAAAGTATCACGGATAGATAAAGAAATAGAAGGTAACAAAGACAAAAATAAAAGAAAGGAAGGAAAATGATATTGAAATAAAGTTGACCCCAATACGATAAGCTAGAACATTATTTTATTGAATTTCATTTGCATATGTTGTATATGTGCGTGTTTACACATACTTATATACATACATACATACATACATACATACATACATGCATGTAGGCAGACAGACAGACGGACAGACAGACAGATAGATAGATAGATGCATACATGCACACACGTACATATATGAATACATATATACATACATACATGCATACATACATAAATGCATATACACACATTCTTGTTCGTGTATATGATCACACGTACTACATGAAACACAACTGAAGCGGCGTCCTTGACAATAATTTCAGAAGATATTCCCAAGTGACAAAAGGTAAGATCTAAGGTAATTTATGAATTCTTTCACATTAAGTAATGGGATGTCGTACATATTTTCCATAATTTTCACCATTGCACTCTGAATTTCATTTGAGCCTGGTATAAGGGGAAATATTTCACGTTTTTTTTTTTGTAAGATTTTTTTTATTAGTTAATCAATTTGTCTTAGCCGTCATGGCGGCTTGTTTCTGAAAGTGATTAACTTTAGAGACCGCCAGAATTCGAAACGGAAGTTAAGGGAATTGAATTCCTTGATAAAATTCTGTGTAAAATATCTCAGTAATGCGTTAAAAGTAAGAAATAGCTAAAAGGCATTTTCACACAAGATCAGCTTACATTTCAAATCTCATTTCAATAACAATGATTAAACCACCGCTTAGCAGCACTGTCGCATATGATAAACGCGACTAAGTTATTTTATTGTGTTCATACATTTTATTCTGACTGCAGTCAACGTTGATTGATCATTCAATGCCGATGCTGATGTTGTTGTTGATGATGATGATGATGATGACGATGATGATGATGATGACGACGACGATGATGATGATGATGATGAAGATGATGATGATGATGATGATGATGATGATGATGATGATGATGATGATGATGACGACGACGATGATGATGATGCAACTGTAGTTATGTTTTATCGGCGTTTTTCTTCTTGTTACTTTTATGGTTTATTTTGCTAAGTTTCGACGAATAGTTAAAGCGTGTTTAAGAGTTAAGGAATATTTTACTACAGTGAAGAAAAGAAATGGAAGTTTCAAATTAAAAAGGAAAGAATAATTGACACAAATTCGATAGGATATAAAGGAAATGCGTAGATTATAGAGAGCAAAAACAAATCCATTAATTAAAATAATAATAATAATAATAATAATAATAATAATAATACTAATGATAATAATAATAATAATAATAATAATAATAATAATAATAATAATAATGAAGTATTCGGAAAGGAAATAAGTAATAAAGACGAAATCAACTTCTCGTAGAACGATGGAAGTGAAAGACAATAAAAACTGACATAAAAGTTAAACGAAAATGAAAATGAAACAAGCAGTAGTTCCGACGTTTCTTTAATAAAAGTAAGACGTGTCCATTTTCGCTGTGTATTTGCTTGAAAGTTCTCAATCGTTTAATTCATACAGATAAACCTTCTAAGAATCAATATATGTAACGGATAGTTTGATTTTCTTTAACACTAAATATATTTATTTCTGTATTACTTGTCCTATTTGGTAGATTGATTTTTCTTTTAAAAAGGAATAATCATAAAATATAAACAATATATCATATATGCATAAAAATAAACTGAGTGGGGGGGGGGGGGCTAAAGAATATCGAAGCTTGGTGAGAGTAAGTTGCCGGAATGTATTGAATTGCGTGAACAATAAGTGTATGAGTTAAAGAAATTAATACTGTCTGAATTACCTGCAGGAAAGTCAACTGTCAAATATCACGTAGACAAGATTAAGAAATTACTTGAATGAAGTGAAATTATCGGTTGAGCTTACAGCGAAGATACAGGACGGCGTAGATTTCAGACAGAGTGGATTCTGTTTGTCTTGCTGTATGACAGACGATACGAGATGTGAAAAGATTTAGATAAACAGTCATACAGGTATAAATAAATATATATCGTAAATGGATAACTGGCTGAATTAATAAACGTACACATGTTGAGATAGACTCACACACAAAATATATGTATGTAAAATGGGAGAAAGTGAGAGGGTGAAAGACAGTCAGAGGTAGCTAGTCAAGTGGAAAGAAAGAAACTCACAACTATTTTGACATATGGATATATATATATATATATATATATTTGTATACATACATATGTATACATACACACACATGTATGTATGTATGTATGTATGATTCAGTTTTTGTAGTCAGAGCGCTGAATTGCGGGATTTGTTTTGGCTCCCTGTATTCTGAGTTCAAGTCACGTCGAGGTCAAGTTTGACTTTTAGCCTTTCGGCGTAAACTAAATGAATGTCTAAAAATGGGAGCTATTCTTCTTTCTTAATATCTATTTACTTCCGTTCTGTTGTTTGTACAACGTCCAATGCCAAAGTTTGATATGTGGCTTTTCAGGATTTTCCGCATGTATATCATTGCATATCTTGCCCGCCTTCGATCTAGGGAGAGGGGTTTTAATTCTTTCAGTTTTTCCCAATAGCTGATAAGTTACATTGCAACGATTTCCTTTGTGTAGCTTCGTCGGATTGCTTCGAGTTCGACCGTTAAAATTATGATGCGAGGTGATGATAGTTGAGAGCAGTAGTCCAAGCGGCTGTGAACATAAGCTCTCTAAAGGACCCTTATTGTCTCCCTATATATATATATATATATATATATATATATAT
>NC_068982.1:57203806-57204524 GCF_001194135.2 Octopus bimaculoides | reverse complement strand
TAATGTGGGATATAGAATATGGAATATATAATATAAATAGTAAAATGAAATGAAGTATTGAATGTCTTATTGAATATATGAAATATTGAGTATTAAATATAGAGTATTAAATATATAAGGACTAGTATACTTTCCTGCCTCATGGCAGTCATCAGTCCCGTCTGACAGATGTACTGTAGTAGACTGGCTGTTCTTTTGTCTTTTATACATATTCCTTTGGACAGCAGCAGTAGGTGTTTGGCTATTTTTAGAGATAATGCCAAGTTTATTTTTAGAAATGATGACATTCGAGAGATTTTTTGTATTTTAGTTATAGGGATAAGATTTTTAAACCCCGAGTAAGATTAATTTAATCATTGTTTGTTAAGAGTGGGTTTGAATTTCTTAATAAAGTCCTTTCTTTTGCGTTTTCTCTCAATATCATTCAGGTTGTAAAGTTTATGGAATGGAAATATCATAAAAGTTTCACGACTACATGGTGCCAGATGGTTATTCAGTAGTATTTGGCGGACCTCTGGGCTTTTAATCTGTTGCCGATGCACTCGTGAGCGTTCCGATAGTGCATTACCTGTCTGGCCAACGTACGGTTCTTCACAATTAGAGCATTTGATGCAGTAGATTAGATTTCTACTTTTGCAGCTCATGTTTGCATTGGTGAATATTTTCCCTGTTTTTGTGTTCATATATGGGCCGGTATGAATTGATTGGCATATTTTTT
>NC_068982.1:57194895-57201968 GCF_001194135.2 Octopus bimaculoides | reverse complement strand
TATATATATATATATATGTATATATATATATATATATATACACACACGCGCGTACACACGCGCGTACACACGCACACATATATACTACCAGCTTCTTTCAGTTTCCGTCTACCAAATCCACTAACAAGGTTTTGGTCTGCTCCGCGCTATAGTAGAAGGCACTTGCTCAAGGTACTACGAAACGGGGCTGCAACTTGGACATGTGGTTGCGAAGCAAGCTTTGTACTACAAAACCACGCCTGCGCCTATATATACATATTGTTGAAATGTACAGAAAAACAAGCAGTTGTATGAACAACAGGCAGGTCTATTAGTTTGACGCTCGTGAAAGTCAGAAAGTCTTTTACGTTTCGAGCCTACGCTCTTCAACAGAAAGGAGTAAGGGAAAATAAACACACACACACACACACACACATATATATTTATATATATATATAAGCTAGCTCCTGCGTAGGGCTCCTCATTAAGCGTTGGGCCCAACAACGACACTTCGTTGATGATGGTGGTGGTGGTGGTGATGATGATGGTGGTAGCCGAGGCGGTCAAGGGTGACGGTGAGAGTAAGCGATGTGAAAGACAGTAGTGATGAAAGAGAAGGCAGCGAAGTCAAAGGTATTGATGGTGGTGGCGTCAGAAATCTGAATGGTGTATAGCAGATGTGGCGATGGTGGTGGTACTAAGAAAATTTATTCAGTGTTCAGTCCCCCCTTTCTCTTACATAGCCACTCTTTCTCTCTCTCTTATTATTACTCACATTGCCACCATCAGCACTACTACTTTTAATAAAACATCATCAACAGTAGAAGTACTATTTAATAGTGAGAGAGGGGGTCAAAGTGTGACAAACTGACACACAGAAATTAGTTTTCTCATTTATCATATTATATTATATATATGTGTGTGTGTTGTATGTATGTATGTAAGTATGTATGTATGTATGTATGTATATATCCATAGATGTGTGTGTGTATGAAAATGCATATGTGTGTGTGTGTAGTGGTTTGTTGTCTCATTATACTTTAGCAATAGGTGAAATAAATAAATAAATAATGTTTACTGACACTAAGCAGTGCTAACAAATCAAGATTAACCTAGCGGTGAAACTCCAAGTGATGCGGAAAGATTTGATAGCATTCTTACTAAAATATTTCAGTGAAATAAAATTAAAAAAAAATATTATCAAAAATAGCCATCGTCAATTTTCAGTTGCAACTCATTTCAATAGCTAAGATTAAGACAAACGGCAAAGGTGACAGCTAAAGATGTTGTTATCAGTTACTATTGCTTTTGTTAGTTTAAGCTAATACTAGTTTGAGCTGATTCATGCCACTTGACTTATAGTGTGTCAGAGACCTTAGGATTTTTAGGAGAGCTCTGAGTTGAATTAGTTGCATTTAATTTCAGATTAGTGTTTTACTTGAGGATTTTAAAGAAATCTGTAAAATATGTTTACAGTAATTCATTGGTTTTTAATATAACTGGAGTGTAGGAAGAGGCTGAAGTCAGAGGAGAGAAAATTGACAGGTGGGATGGGTAAGGTGGAAATTAAAATATTAACTGTGAATTAATGAGTGAGGTGAGGGAAATATAATTAAAGTAAACGTAAGAACAACAGGGAAAGAATGCGAGGTAACGCGGGAGAAATGAGAAGAAAGTGAAGAGTTAGGAGTGTCAATGATAGAGGAGAAATGGAGCAAAATAACAAAAGAGCAGAAAAAGGAAGTAAAAGAAAAATAAATAAATAAAACAGGTTATAAAGATAGGGCTGAAATTGACTTAGAAAAAAAAAGAAGAAAAATAAGAATGGTCTAAGTGACGAGTATGAGAGAGACAAGTAAAGAATGATGTCGCAAATGACCATGGTTGTGCATGTAATATGCTGAGTTAACACGCTTCGATTAAATGAGATAATCCATATAATTTGTAATCGGAAACTAACTCGGGCGTTCCTAAATGTGAAAGTAAAACAGTGGGGCGATTACTCTGCTAAAATCAAATAAGTGAAATTTTTGAAAATACAGACAGTACAGTATGGTGGTGGATTTAATTTTTGCATTTAGTATGCAGAGCGTTACTTCGAGGTTTGGCTTCAGTCGTATTTCTGAAGTTCGTAGTCAGCACTAAACAACAACAACAACTGCTGCTACTGCTGCTACTACTACCACTACTACTACTACTACTACTACTACTACTACTACTACTACTACTACTACTACTACTACTACTACTACTACTACATATATTTGAACATACTTTGCTTCTTCCAACAAAATAGAATATGCTTCAATGAGGTAATCTAATAATACCAGCAGTTTGTCTGCTACTTTTGCCTGTTTGTTAGAGACCAAATTCAATCCCATAATGCATTGCCTCGTATATATTGTATCGTATTGGAGTAATTTCTTTTTACTTGTTGTTGTAAATCTTAAGTTACTTGTGACAGAATAAGAGAATTTAAAAAATCTAAGGAGACTGCCGACATCGAAATCTGATGTCAATTAATGGCTGACATGCATAAATTTCTTTTCCAAAAGGAATTCCTGGATCTATTCCATCTCAGTTTTTTAATTATTATTTTTTTTTTAACTAAACAGTTTGAAACTTCGAATATTGGTAGAATTTCTCACGTAGAACACGATTTACTCTGAAAGTTCTTCACAAAATTTCCTATTGTCATATTTGGGTAATTTAGACCGATCAACGACGTGTATTCGGTTGAAGAAAGCTACTGCTGTTTGCGATAGTAATCGAAGAGGAATAACTCTACTAAATGTCACCGCTCCGTTCAAAGAATCAACACCATAGAGCAACGAGTCCGCAGCTAGCTTTTTTGTTGTTGACGTATTTGTCTTTTATTATTTTGTTTCAGTCATTTGACTGCGGCCATGCTGGAGCACCGGCTTTAGTCGAGCAAATCGTCCCCAGGACTTATTCTTTGTAAGCCTAGTACTTATTCTATCGATCTATCTTGTCGAACCGCTAAGTTACGGGGACGTAAACACAGCAGCATCGGTTGTCAAGCGATGTTGGGGGGACAAACAGACACAAATATATATATATATATATATATATACGACGGGCTTCTTTCAGTTTCCGTCCACTAAATCCGCTCACAAGGCTTTGGTTGGCTTGCCCATGGTGCCACGCAGTGGGACTGAACCCGAACCATGTGGTTGGTAAGCAAGTTACTTACCACACAGCCACTCCTAGTTTCAAAATAGTTTATTTTACAGCTATGAGATGTATTGTTATTGTCATGATTTTATCTTACTATAATCAACAACAAACACATTTCGTCAATATAAAAGTCTTTATTAAGGTGGCGAGCTGGCAGAAACGTTAGCACGCCGAGCGAAATGCTTAGCGGTATTTCGTCTACCGTCACGTTCTGAGTTCAAATTCCGCCAAGGTCGACTTTGCCTTTCATCCTTTCGGAGTCGATTAAATAAGTGCCAGTTACGCACTGGGGTCGATGTAATCGTCTTAATCCCTTTGTCTGTCTTTGTTTGTCTTTTCTATGTTTATCCCCCTATGGGCAATAAAGAAATAAATATAAAAGTCTTTATTAGATTAAAAATAACAATGTCGAAACATGAAGGTAAAACAAAACAAATAGCGGCTAATACACCGGAAAATACGGTACAAGTTCGTTCGATGGTTGCTAGTTGATAGTGTATAAGGGAGGGAAAGAGTAAGGAATGCACAGTGCTGACTAGAAAGGAAGGAAGGATAAAGGTGACGAATAGAACAGAGTGGTGACATTTAGTAGAGATGACCCGGAAGTTGTTCCTCTTCGATCACTATCGCAAACAGCAGTAGCTTTCTTCAACCGAATACGCGTCGTTGATTGGTTGAAATTACCCAAATACGACAACTTTAACACGAAATAACTTCTAAAATAGGAAATTTTGTCAAAGACGTTCAGCGTAAACCGTGTTCTACGTGACAAATTCTACCAGTATTCGAAGTTTGAAACTGTTTAGTTAAAAAAATTAATTAAAAAATCTGTGATTGAGATGGAATAGATCCGAATCCCTCATCTAAGGGGAGATTCTAAATAGTTCCTTGATCCCCCCCCCCACCTCACATTTACCCAGCAGAACATGTAAGATGTAACAGCTGGAGAAAGAGAGGGCTGAACCGTATTCTACTAGTTCTTATTACAACTGAGCAAACCGAAGCGACGTGAAATAAAGTGCCTTATTGAGGTTCATAACGAACTGCATATTCCAAGAATAACACTCTCGCAATAATAATTCTGACTCCATTA
Source organism: Octopus bimaculoides (assembly GCF_001194135.2). NCBI lineage: Eukaryota > Metazoa > Mollusca > Cephalopoda > Octopoda > Octopodidae > Octopus > Octopus bimaculoides. The sequence continues at coordinate 57,197,698 of NC_068982.1, read as the reverse complement.
GTCCACACCATTAAGCCACGAGCTTTCACAGACTGAGACAAGAAATATCTAAAAAAATACATAAGAACTGTTTCGTCCAATAAATTAGACATTGCCTAGTAAAGTTAGTACATTGTGGGTTTGTTTAAAGAAGTTTGTGCAGATCTAATACTGCGCTGAAAAGCAGACCACTTTGTTTCAACAGTTTCATGTGCTTACACTAACTTGTGTAAGTAGTAGAGATTGTGAAAGACAGTAATGTCAAGTGTAAGATCACAGTACTCTTCTACTAGCCTCCTGTTTGAAGAGGGAAATTATGAAATAATGATCCAATTATTTTAGAGCAGCTACCGCACTTTAACTACCACATTAGCTTTGACAAATATACTTATGATCGAAGACGTTCAATTCGTAACTGTTCGGTCTTATCAAGAAGCCAGGGAGTGATTTAAAGCAGACTTGGCTGAGCGAGCACGTAAAGTCCTTCACTTTGGCTCAAGCGACTACGTAGAAAGCAGAACTATATATATATAAATATATGTGTGTGTGTGTGTGTGTGTGTGTGTGTGTGTTTATAAAGCTTCCATGTTAGAAAGGGTTTTAATCAAAGAAATTTTAATTCTATTATTCTGTAAAATAATATTTAATTAGTTTAAATGTACACAAATGCATAAAAATAATTTTTAATTCCATTAGACATTCTAAAATACTATTAAATTTCATTCAATTCTAAAAGGGTAAAATCGGACAGAACTTATGGGATGACCTGATAGATATACACGGGAAAGACCTCAAATCTTGCAGAGCCTGTATTGTAACCAATTTCAGGAATTAGAGCTTGCTTGATGAGCTGTGAAATGTGGTTCTTAATGAGAATATTGATGACAGTGTGGACAAAGTGTCTAATGAAGAAGTGGTGACTCGGGCTGTGGTAAACAGGAACCTGCTTGGTAAAATAAGGGCCAAGCAAGTGGGATTTCTTGGTCAGGTGATGAGAGAGTTTAGTGAAGGTAAAAGAAGGAGAAGGATGATATGGATTCAAGCTTAAGTAACTGGTTGGAAAAAAGAAGCATAAGACATCAGGAATTGGAAGTGCTAGAGAAAACAAAGTACAGAGAATTGTGGCAGGACACGATCGCCTATATCCTACGTTCTGGATATAGCACCTAAAAAGAAGAAAGAAAGGTTATGTGACAAGTCAAAGTAATCAATATTTGAGCAACGAATAAGCATACGCACAAAAATAAACAGACAAAACAAAATATTAATTACCTATTCATATTGTTGTTGCTATGAACGATGCATTAATTATATGTATTGTTCAGTATTAAATAACTTATGAATTACTTTTAATTAAATTGTCTTAACAGAATTTCAAAGTTGTATCATTGATGAAACCAAACATCATCTCACGCGTTGTTCTTTTCTGAAAACTTCTGAGACATCTAACTCCTTTACTTCTTTCTTTCTTTTACCTTTCCTTGTTCTTTCTTATTTTCATACATTCTTCCTTCCTTCCTTTTTTCTTTCTTTCTGTTCTCCTTCTCTTTCCTCTTACACCATGCCCCATAGTTCTATCAAGTTGTCTATTCAGTTGTCACTCTTTTTGTTTATGATTTCTACTACAAATTAAACTTTAGTTTTATATTCCTCCACTCATTCTCTATCTCTCTCAGTATGAGCGTATAATAGGTATAATGTTTGTGTGTGTGTGTGTGTGTGTGTGTGTGTGTGTGTGTGTGTGTGTGTGTGTGTGTGTGTGTGTGTGTGTGTGTGTGTGTGTGTAAAATAAATGTTTGTCTGTAGCCAAAGCTTCAAGACAAATTTTTCACCGAGATAACAGAAAGTTTATGATGGGCGCACATCTTTTCCAAAAGAACATCTCTGATTTATGGAACATTTTTCAAATTCTTTCCATATTCTTAGGCAACACAAAGCGTATTGAATAACCCCAAGCACTGCAATAGATAGTGCAGAAGGTTACTGATAAGAAAAATAATACGTTTATATAAATTAGTACAGTATTTTATATTTTAAAAGAAATGGGTGGGTGGGTGTTAATATATTTAGAAAAAAATGACAAAACGTCAAATTATGTTTCTGAGTCTAAGTATTTTCATTTCTCTTTTCTGAGCATTTTTATGAAAACCAAGTCGAACACCATAATAACCTTATTGCAGCAATTAAAACTTCTCTAATGTTCACTGATAAAGACATGAAATAATAGCATCGATATTCCATAGACGTTTTCCTTTAAGATCACATCTATAATTCTTACACTGTGAAAATTTGCATAATTGCCTTCAATATGCTGGGCGGTATCCGACGAGTTCGGAGTAACATTTCTACAAACGGTGTGTAAAAATACCGAGGAGAATCTTGTTACCATCCACAATGCCGTCCTAATCATTTCCAATATGGCTACCTTTCAGTCTTTGGCTAAATACATTTGATCCGTATCTATTAGTATTTTGCATGATCATTGATGCCCATCGGATTTCTCTTTGCACCAATTCACCTATATTGTTTCCTTATTTATTTTCTTGTTTATTTGTTTCTTCCTTTCTTTTCATTTCTCTTCAGTTTTCTACTTTGTTTTGTTCAATCTATTTCTTTCTCTTGTTTGTTTAAGCGTATGTTATGTCGGCCTACATATACCGGTCTTTATATTTGAATTTCATAAGCTTCTGCATAAGATATGAATGTCTCTCTCTTATCCGCTCTTTTACATATCTATCTATCTATCTATCTATCTATCTATCTATCTATCTATCTATCTATCTATCTATCTATCTGTCTGTCTGTCTGTCTGTCTGTCTGTCTG
>NC_068982.1:57187528-57191088 GCF_001194135.2 Octopus bimaculoides | reverse complement strand
AAGGTTATATATATATATATATATATATATCTACAGTAATCCCTTGCCATATCGCGGTTTATTATTTAAGCTTACGTCGAGTCCTCTGTGGTGGTGTTTTGCATTTATAATAAAATAAATATATACAAATTAGAAAAATAAGAAAATATACAGTACGTTACTGTTTCTACTTCGCGGATTTTCGCCTATCGTTTTGGAACGTAATACTCGCGATAGTCGAGGGATTACTGTACACTGTTATAAGGGAAAAAAACGATCGTCGTTAACTTTAACTTTAGTTCTTCTTTACAAAATAACTTAGAGATAAAATAATTCGAAAATTTCAAGTAGTGCCTGCTTAAGATTCCAAAAGAGGATGAAATGATATCTTACATGGCTACTATGATGATAATAAAGAATAATAATAAAAGAATTATATGCAATAGTATGTATCCTCTTCTATTTCTTTTCACTCTTTGAAAAACATTTTCCAAAGAAGAGAAAAGAAGGATATACTTAGAAATGATTATCTCTCCCTGAGCAACAAATCTCTTTCGTATACACACACACACGTACACAAATACGTGTGTATGTGTGTCTGCCAGTGTCTTTATATCATTATATATGCGAGAATGTGTGTGTGTGAGTGTATCACTGTATGTATGTACATATGGGAACGAGTGTGGTTGGCATTGCACATGAAAATTTTATTACAAGCTTAACTTGATGAATGTTTCACACATTTTGACTCTACCTTTTATAGCGAGTAACTACACTCTTCTGATTAGGCGGGTTCTTTCTAGTATAGGGAAAACCACCCTCTTGGTATTGGTACTGTGGTAGCGAATATGTGTGAGGGCGCTTAACGAAGTAATTACTCAATTTGTATCTCTCTATCATAGTTTCACTATCTGATTCGTTCTCACAAATGTTCATTCTTTCTACAATTTTCTGTCATCAAAATACCATTTCTCTTAAACAAAACGTATTCTTTGTTTCGCCATTCCACCTTTCTCTACCATTCCCTTCCACTTGTCTGCCACCAAGTGTCTTCCTTATAATATCACATCTTTATATTGACAATCACCACTTCTCTTTCGTTCTGCTTTACTATCATTTTCTCTTCACATATTGTTATTTTCGATTTGAATCTTCCTAATTATGATCTCATGCATTTTTCAATCACATTTCTATTTCTTTGTTCAAAAATGTCAAGGAAATCTTCCCTCCATGTTTCATTATATATTCTCAACCTTCTACTTATTGCTTCCTCTCTCTTTAGTATATCATATATTCAAATATTCTCTCCCTTGTCTATTCATTTATTCATCTGTTAAGATAAAACAAATACTCTTTGTGTTCATATATTTTGTTTTCAGCTTCGGTATTTTTAAGTTTAATATCAAATCATGTATTTGTAAATAGATAAATCTCCAACAATTGTGTAAAAAGATAAATCTCAAAAAATCTTTACTACATTATGAGGTCGATCATCCTTACTTAGCAGTTGATATTAATCTAGATGGTTTCAATTCCGATCCCAGATCTTGGCTCATCATGTCAGTGAACAGCAGCATTAGCTCAGTCGTTATACTAAATGATAATTATCGGGAAGGTTTTTGAATCATGCACTAGGTCTATGAAGAGTACCCTCTATCATTGTATCTGAACGACTTGTCTCTTAGCTATCGCTGTGGGAGCAAGATATAATGAAAAGCATTGCACGCGACCTGGAACGTGAGAGAGCCGGATCGGGACACGCAGACGACGTCATGGTAGCAGTATCAAACACAATAGAAATCGATTAAGGGGTATAAAATGTATTAACAACAGCGAGTCGGTAGGCTTAACTCTGAAATCAAATCCACACCGGCCAGCACCGTGAGTCGATGAACTAGCGCTCCTGTTACGATGCTGGGATCTAGTTTAGGGAAGGCATCCGGGTGGGCAAGGATTTGGCATTTGTTACGAGTGTATTGATCATATCACCCTACAACTGAGTTGAGAGAAAGTCAGTCCAGAAAGTTCCAGTAGGGAAGGCGTGTGCATATATTGTAAACAGTGAAAACATAAAGCACAAAGCATTTTGTCCTGCGCCCGAACGGCTCTGTCTTTTCGACGCCTTTAATAATCATTCCTAACATAGCCGCATGGCCAGAAGTGTGATAAAAGTAAGCAATTGATTATATCAACCACAGTACTTGGCTGATTTTACAGTTTATCGACCACGGAATGTTTAAATAATTCGGTCATTGATAAAGTATGTGCCGTTCATCGTCCGAGTCTGGTACGTACTCGTTCAGTGTCCGCGTATGTTTGACTTATAAGGTTTTGTTGAACGCAATTTGTTGTGTGTAGAACATTTCCTGCTACCATTCGAACCCATCTTGAAAATAACGTCTCTGTCTTCCTTTTGACGAGAGGGCCGGGAAATTTTCCTCTATCTTGGGCGATAATGAATATGATTGAACGGAGCTGAAGTGACCGCTGAGAGACATTTTCCTCTTCGAGCAAGCCTTTTTACTTCAAGCTCCGCTGGAGAAGAAGATGATGGCGGAGAAGGAGATGCTTTCAAGCAGTGTATTTGTGAAAAGATGCAAGGGATGATTATTGGATGACCTTACCATTAAAGTATGTACACCCACATATATATATATATATACGAGTGCTTCACGCGAGTGTGAGTGAGCATATGCATATAAAGCATGTACGTATTTTAGACGTGCATTTGAACACAATTGTGCGCATATGAGTATGTACACGTGTGTGTGTGTGTGTGCGCGCGTGGGTGTGTGGATATGCATATGTGTACATCGTGTGTGTGTGCGTGTGTGCGGGCATGTATATATGTACATGCATATGTACATGTGTATGGCTGCTTATATATGTGGGTGTACATGCATGTGTTCCACGTGAGTGTGAGTGAGCATATGCATATATAGCATGTGCGTATTTTTAAACGTGTATTTGAATATAATTGTGCGCGTATGGGTATGTGCACGTGTGTGTGTGTGTGTATGCGCGCGTGTATGTGGATATGTATACGTGTACATGCATGGTTGCATATGCATGTGCATCTATTGGCGTATGTGTGGGTGCGCATGTATGTGTTTCATGCGAGTGTGAGTGAGCATATGCATATAGGCACATGTACGTGGGTGTGCGTGCGCACCTGTGCATGTACATTCGCGCATACGCGATTGCTATGAGCATTTTTACTTCTTGACTTTTTACTTCCTCCCCTTCGGTTTTTCCTCTTATTTAACGGTCATTCTAATAGCTCTTTTGTCTTGATAACGGTCAGTTATATAGTAATTTCCTTTTGTTTAACGGTCATTTTCATAGCATATTTTGATTGCCGAGATAACTGACGAGATGCTGGAACAGGTTTCCGCCCCAACATCCGAAACTCGGAGTCTTATTATGGCAACCGAATAATTGTCACATATTATATTACAGATAAATTCCTCTATTTACATAATATCGAGGTTTCTTTCATTCTTTTGTTGTCTTACCATTACTATTAATATATATATATACATGCATGTATATGTATATGTATATGTGTATATATATATATA
>NC_068982.1:57183711-57187311 GCF_001194135.2 Octopus bimaculoides | reverse complement strand
ATATATATATATACATATATATATACATACATACATACATACATACATACAGGTAAAACAGAAATCAAAATTTGGCCCTTATTTAGTTTTACAAGTGTCAATGCATTAAACCCTCGATCCTAGAGTCACTGAGTAGTTTCTGCTGAATACTAATATATACATTTATGTAAGGCGGCGAAGTGGCAGAAACGTTAGCACGCCGGGCGAAATGCTTAGCGGTAATTCGCCTATCTTTATGTTTTGAGTTCAAATTCGGCCGATGTCGAAACATTTAGTACCAGTTGCGTACTGGAGTCGATCTAATCGACTGGCGCCTTCCCCCAACATTTCGGGCCTCGTGCCTAGAGTAGAAAAGAATATATTCATATGTGTGGAGGATTGGTGTAGTCAACAAATGAGAACCAGAGATGCTCAATATACATAACACTTTGTAGAGCTCAAATGATTTGAATCTACACTCCGAAATCTTTACCGAAGACGGGTAAGGAATGGTTATAAGTGGAATCTAGGTTATCAGATATGGAGACAATGATGCAAATAAAAAATAAAACCGTTTAAGCCAGATATACAGAATATACATAGGTGTATACGTGTAAATACATAGAAAGAAAAAGCTGAAATTCTTCAGGCGATAACAGTACAAAATATGAAGATATTTATATATTAAAAGGGCAAACTTGCACAGAGTATAAAGACACAGAAAATTTAAGGGGAGAAAATATAGTTTTCCAAGTTCGACAGCTGTTTCTGGGGGTTCGGAGTTACTTCATAATGTTGGCAGATATAGTTCATGAAAATATGCAATTAGTAATGGGTAGATCCGACTCTGTCTTTAGTGGGAGATAGAAATCTAACCTGTTTGTTCAGGCCATAGCCATCGCGTCTATAATTTTCAGATAGCTTAATTAAGAACACATTATTCATTATGTCCTTCATGCTTTTCAAGCGGGACAAAATGATTTGATGAAAGTTTGGTTGCTCTTTCTTACAGACCGAATAAAAGCGTGACACCTCGCTATTGTTTCATAAATATGAAATTTTGTGACATAAGCAATTTCAAACCTGCTTAAGATAAACAGAATCTTCCGCTGATATTTTATACGTATAAAATAATTGAATTGATATTAAAATGTGTTTATTTCAAGTGTGTGTATCTCTGTGTGTGTGTGTGTGTGTGTGTGTGTGTGTGTGTGTGTGTGTGTGTGTGTGTGTGTGTGTGTGTGTGTTAAAGTAATATTTGAGAACATATTCAGTGTTGTTTTTTATTGACTTTTATTATAAACGTGCTAGAATATATTCGTTTTAGTAGACAATTTGCACGAAACATATTAAGAAATTGTGGACGTTAAAGAGAAGCCTGGCGTTATGGATAATAGTGAGATATTATATATGTAAGATAAAACAAACAGAAGTAAAAAAAAAAACTATTATAAGGAGCAATATAAAGTGACAATAGAATATGGATACACTAAATTTAATCTACTTAGCAAAATGCTGTATAGGAGATAAATGCATCGATACAGAGAGAGGAAGAAATAAGTCAATTATAATTATGCATGTACGCATATATGTATGTCTGTGTATATATGTGCGTATTCATATATGTATGTATAGTTTCAAACTCACACTCACACACACACACACACACACACACACATATATATATATATATATACTAGTACATGACCCGTGGTGTTATGGATGGAATAAATATTCTGTTTCATCGAAATATAGCTATGTTTTTAAAACACACACAGACACACGTGTGTGTCTGTGTATGTTACACAAATTGGAAATAGAATAATAATTACTTAATCAAACATATATATATATGTATACACACACACACACACACACACACACACACACACATATATATATATATATATGATAAATTATGTACATGATTCTGAGCCCGAGTGCTGTGACAAAGAATTTGCAGTGTTAACAAGCGACATGTCCTGTGCATCTAACCTTGGAGCAGTCCATTTCCCTCTATCAGGGAGATACAGAAGCTGGGTGTGGGGGAAGAAAGATGAAAATTTGTCGTATCTTAATTTAGCTCTCCTTTCACATTCTTGTGACATTTGCTGTAAGGTTACATCCTGGTTATGTTCTAGCTTAGCCAGAATTCTAGTTCTAACTTCTGCGTCCAATATAGTAAAATAATATACATAAATATATGTACGCTTTTTCATTTTATTACGGTGTAAGCAATTGGAGTTAAGTCATGCTAAGACATTTATTTCAATGAGTCAACATGATCGACTAAATGTCCATCATATCGACTTCAATATTTATTGCTTTCTATAACTTCATTTGTTGATCTCTATTTGTCAAGCTGCTTACATGCAGAGTTATGGTAGTATACGAATTCCAAAGTAAACTACAATGTTGCAACCATCAAAATATATTGGTTATCTCGAACAGACACACATGTACAACACTTTCTATTTGCTGACCATGCATTTTAATAAGTAACTTTACAACGTTATAGTGAAGAGCACAAACCTAAACTAGGTGGAAATAAACAATATGAGTTCAAAATATATTAGCTTAGTATACAATTCCAGGAAAACAAACTTGAATATTAACATTGAGAATTTTATTAATCAACCAAACCCAACACTCAGTCAGGTACAGAATGTGTGAATTGAGTAGTGAAAGTATTTTGGAGGTAATAAAGTTAATAAAACGATTTTGAGATTATTAATTCTGTTTCATTGATACGTTGTACAAAAATGTAGCAATGGATTTCAAATGCCCAGAATTCTTCAATATCGAGAGACCTACTTAGAGTGGATGTAAGTGTTGTCAAAACAAAACTAGACCTCTTCTTGTCAAGAGTTCCGGATGAACTTACGCATGTGAGGACAACAACACCAAACTCGTTCATTACCAAATGCGATATGTTCTAATATCGCATTTGGCTTCAAGTACTGAAAGTGTGGCAAAACTAACAGCGCTGCCCTGGCATGGCCACAGCTCTCGCACTAACACTAGTAAAGGAAACAAAATGCTAATGCTACAATCTTTATTCTAAAAATGAAACCAAGGAGCCCTACCGACGTTAATAGGCATGACAATGCTGCTGTTACAAACTTAATATAAATCATTAATGAGGAATGAGAAAACAGCATTAAAAAAGATTAAACTCCAACACAGGTAAGAAGCTTGCTTCCCATCCACATGGTTCTGCGTTCAGTCCCACTGTATGGCACCTTGGACAAGTGTCTTCTTATATAGCCTCGGGCCGACCAAAGCCTTGTGAGTGGATTTGGTATACGGAAACTGAACGAAGCCCGTCGTGTGTGTGTGTATGTGTGTGTAGTTATGTGTGTGTGTCTCTGTGCTTATGTTTGTCCATCCACCATCGCTTGACAACCGATGTTGTGTTTAAGTCCCCCGTAACATAGCAGTTCGGCAAAGGGGCCGATGGAATAGGTACTAGGCTTTAAAAAAAAAGTTCTGGGGTCGATTTCGTCGACTAAAAGACACTTTAAGGCGGTACTCCAGCATGGCCGCAATCAAATGACTGAAACCAGTAGATGAATAAAAGAATAAAGGAATAAAATATTATATATAAATATATATATATAT
>NC_068982.1:57176590-57182895 GCF_001194135.2 Octopus bimaculoides | reverse complement strand
ACACACACACACACACACACACACACACACACACACACACACACATATATATATATATATATATATATATTTATATATATATATACATTCACACACACATATATATATCTACATTCACACACGAGCGTGAACACATATATGCACATGGAATGACTGGAAGGTAGATTTAAAATTAAGGACTCGTAAGTAGCATTTACGTTAGGTTATACATCAATGAAAAGTATTAAAAAAAAACTAATATCGAATCATTAACAATGCCTTAACAATTTAGAACATTTGTCATTGCATAAAATATAGTCATTATAATTGTCATTTATCCATTGTTTTAGCCGTGAGATTAAAATCATCAATTATACTTCCCAACGACTAATTAACAAATGTTATCCTTCTCTATACTCTTCTGCATAAACCTTAGCCGTAAGAAAAACTTGTAGGGGCGAAAAATTAGTTATTTATATTCAATTAGTTATTTATATTCAAACCCTTAATGAAATGAAAATGTAAACCTATTCGTGTGTATGAGAAGGTTGCTAATATGAACTAACAAGTAATTAATAAAGTCATATAGAAATAACTTATATATATGTATATATATTTGAGTGTAATGATATCACGCACCGAACTGACGGATTTCGTGGTTTATAAATACATTTGCTGTTAGCACCATTAAGATTTATAATCTTTCACTACGGATAAGCAAATAATTTTTATGTCGTCTGAAGGAGGAATATTATATATTCTTGAAATTTCAAGTGTTACATAGAATTGGTAACAGAATATTTGTTTTAATTTATAAATTAGTAAGGTGAGGGTGAATGCTAATTCCTTATAATGAACTAATTAGAGTTTCATATAAGCAAATATACACACATGTATGTATATTTGCATGTGTATATATATGCATATATATGTATGTATGTGTTTGTGTGTGTGTATGCGTATTTCACATACAAATCTTTCTCTTACTACCATATACATATATATGTATACCTACACATATATACGCACATACTTATACATATATATATACTCACACGCGCACACACACACACGTATAGAAATATATGTATTTATATATGTATTTATATATGTATTTATATATGTATATATATATATATATATATATATGTATGTGTGTGTGTGTGTGTGTGTGTGTGTGTGTGTGTGTGTTTACATATACATGGATATGCTGATGTCTGTGTATATAGGTGTGTATGCGCGCGTGTGTACATATATACGAGTGGCTGAACAAATGATAAAAAGCACCACTTAATACATTTAGTCGAAGCTGTATTTAATATATTGACTCGGCTCCACATTATTTTATGTTTTTTGTTCAAAACACGTCCACTTTATCAAATGTATGTAGTCAAAATGTATTAGTGTATCTATTGCGTAATTCTTTCATTGCGATTATTGGCTCATATGCTTGACTGGTGGCCATTGCATGTACCTCTAAATTAAATTTCTTGCTAATTGAAATTTTGAGAATTTTTTCCGTTGCCCGGAAAATAATATGTTATTAACTTTAATGACATTTTTCTTATTAGTATTATACTTTCAATTAACGACAACTTATTATCGGCTCACTTTTTCAAAGTACGGTAACTTATACTTAACTATGAATTCTTCTGGCAGAAGGCGTTCTCAGGAAATTTTCCGATGCCATTACCTATTATCGGACTGTCTTCGCAAACCTGACTGAGATTTGGTAAAGCAACAACAGCAACGATGCAATGAATAATTTCTGATAATTTCTTTATGGCTATTTTCATACTTCTACTCCTACATTCTACTCGCTCTAAGACACCAACATCAACATCAACAATAACAACAACATGATGATGACAGGCTAGCAGCAGCAGGCGGCGAACTGGCAGATTAAACAGAGTGTTAGATGAAATACCTTATACTATTTATTCCGACACCTTGTCACTTCAATTTCAGTTTTGACTCGGCCAACAACACTATTTATTCTTCCGGGACCAATAAAGCACAGCTTGTAAGGGAACAGATTAGCAGAAACAGTAGAACGTTGATTATGCTACGTTGCAGTCTCTTTGTGATCTGAGTGCTAATACTTTCGTGACTAACGTGTGTAGCAGATACAATCCACTCCCTAATTTAACACTGCCACCAGGACCTTAGAGTCCCTGAACCTAATGGCAGTGTCGAACCTGCTGCAAATCTTCGGGCGTGCAGATAACAGATGATATACTCTTCCTCATCCTCTTGTCTCGGGGGCCTCCATAAATGATTATGGGCACTGCTCTTACCCCTGTGATTAAGGGATAAAGATGACCAAAAATATCGTGATCAACCCCTTATACTCTTTTACTCTTTTACTTGTTTCAGTCATTTGACTGTGGCCATGCTGGAGCACCGCCTTTAGTCGAGCAAATTGACCCCAGGACTTATTCTTTGTAAGCCTAGTACTTATTCTATCGGTCTCTTTTTGCCGAACCGCTAAGTGACGGGAACATAAACACACCAGCATCGATTGTCAAACAATGCTAGGGGGATAAACACAGACACACAAACATACACACACATACATATATACGACGGGCTTCTTTCAGTTTCCGTCTACCAAATCCACACACAAGGCTTTGGTCGGCCCGAGGCTATAGTAGAAGACACTTTCCCAAGGTGTCACGCAGTGGGACTGAACTCGGAACCATGTGGTTGGTAAGCAAGCTACTTACCACACAGCCACTCCTGCGCCTGTCAATTCAACAAATATAACCACCATAATCACAATATTTATAGTAGGAAAAGTAATTTTAGGTACAAGGCCAGCCATTTTGAAAGGTGTGAGTTAGGCGTGACTCTCGGATCCAGTATTTTACTGATATTGTATTTTTATCGACACCGGAGAGATAATAGGCAAAGTCAACGTTGATGGAATTTGAACTGAGAAGATAAAGAGCGAACAAAAATATCGCAACTATTTTTGTACACCCGGACGTCCTAACGATTCTGCCAGCTCGCTGCCTTAATAAGGAAAGTAATAAAAACAGCAGTGTTTTCAAACCACAATGAAGCAACAAAATTAATACTAAAAAAATCAAAACACGCAACAACGACGATCTATTGTAATGCCATCTTCACACCGTTCCTTATGACCACTCCAAGATTTCAAATAATCCGATATTTTCCAAAAAGCTGAATAAGATCTTTCAAACGTGTAATTCATTACATTTCAACCAGTATATACATTTTACCAAACACAATTATTAAAACTAGACGTGACTTTGTTCGTCAAAACTTCATTTTTAATGTTCACTTGTTTATCTAATATTTTTTTCAATTTACTTATAAATATTTTCCCTTATCTGTCCTATGTGTTGTTATGAATTTTAATTTTTGCTTTTCGTTTTTTTGGGGGGTTAATTTTTTCATGGTGTGGGGTTTATATTGCATTTAATTATTAATGTAAAAAGGATGGATTGGATTACTTATGATGATAACTTGTGTATTCCACAATTCTGTGTTTGAAACCTTCATGGTCCGGTTTTCATTTTTCGATAATCAATAAAAATATCAATAATGCAGTATCACCAAATAATAAAAAATTGTATCAAATAATATCAGTTGCTTCTAATTTAGGCACAAGACAAACAGTTTTGAGGGGAGGGGGTTTGCCGATTATATTAGCACCAATTCTAGGCTGGTATTTTATTTTATTGAACCAGAAGGATGAAAAGCAACATTAGAAAAATAATCGGAACAAATATCGCAAAGCATTTTGTTCAATCCCCAAACGATTCTGCCGCCCCAACACTCTGTAATAATCTAATAATGCTGAAATCGTGACGATATGTGGATATGTAACCGAAAACTCTTCTTCCGTAATGTTTTCTAATTGAAAACAGTATTTCTAAAGACGACCGCTCCTATTACATTTGCTATCATTCTGAAAATGTGAAATACAAACTATAGGACAAGGGGGAGGTTACGCAGGGGGTTAAAGGGGAGAAGGTAGGGAAGAAAAGGTTAAAAGAGCATTGTTCACAAAAAGGCAAATTTGTTAAACAGGGAGCTAAAAGTCCCCACCATAACAGCAAATCACAACTTAACATCTGATGTAAAAGCTATAATGAATAATTATAGCTTCGTATATAAAATGATGGGATCGCCGCGAGTAGAATGACTTTCATCAAAGTTTTGTTCGACTACATTCGATCTAAGAGTACAAAAAAACAAGAAAAGGGTTTGCTTCGAGCCAAAAGGAAAATTTGTCGGAACGGGCGATCGACCTACTAGATAACGCGGCCAGTTTTCCGTCATTTCAACTTTATCGTCATAAATCAGGAAAGGTCACATTGAAAACTGTAGTCCTATATTTATATACAGATGTATTCGTGTAAAGTCTAATTTAACACGATCGAGATCTTTCGCACATGTGAAGACTTTCCGCTGCAGAAACAATTCCGGGAGAAAATTCTCCTATTAGTCATGTGCCTTTGAATAACGTCATTGGGTTGTAGAACGCCTGCGTTTCTACGTTCTTTTGCTTCGTTAGCTGCACACTCAAAATATATCATTCACAGCTCGATAAGAACAAAATTATTAATATTTTATCCCCTCTTCTTAATCAGAGTTTGTTTCAATTGTCCCTATGAGTATGTTTAACTATCTTTCAAAGTAGATGTGATTGCAATAAATCTATAATTATTTCCATAATGTTTACTTTTATTCAAATTATGACCTGGCTGAGTACTGTCCTTAATTCTGCTTCACACACACACACACACACTGTGTTTCGCCGGTACTTAATTTATGGACCCCCAAAGAATGCAAGGCAAAGTCGACCTCGGAGGAATTTGAACTCAGAATATAGTGATGGGCGAAACACCGTTAGCCATTTCGTCCAGCGTGCTAACGATTCTGCCAGCTCGCTGCCTGAGGAATAGTCCTTTCTATTATAGGCACAAGGCCAGAAATTTGGGAGAGGAGGAAATCGATTACATCGACCCCAGTGCGTAACTAGAAATTATTTCATCGATCCTGAAAAGATGAAATGCAAAGTCGACCTCGTGGAATTTGAACACAGAACGTAGCGACGGGCGAAATACCACTATTTTTTAGTCGAATGAATCGACCCCAGTATTTATTTATTTTTTTAAAACTTGATACTTATTCTATCGATATATTTTGGTGAACCACTAGGTCATAATGATATAAACGCACCAGCACCAATTATCAGGAGATAGTAGGGACAAACACAGACATAATCACTCCACACACACACAACGGGCTTCTTTCAACTTCCACCTACCAAATCTAATGAGAAGTCTTTGGTCGGCCCGTGGCTATAGTAGAAAACACTTGTCTTAGGATCCATGCAATGGGACTGAACACTGAACCATGTGGTTGGGAAGCAGGCTTCTAACCACACAGCTACGCCTGCACCTATAAAATATCTGAATATATATATATTTTTTAAATGAAAGCGCAGAGGACCATATCACGTAGTACAAGCAATACGTAATGCATATGAACACAAATATAATGACTATTATATTTGAATTTGTTTTATTGAC
The DNA here is from genome assembly GCF_001194135.2 of Octopus bimaculoides. Lineage (NCBI taxonomy): Eukaryota > Metazoa > Mollusca > Cephalopoda > Octopoda > Octopodidae > Octopus > Octopus bimaculoides. The sequence goes on along the minus strand of NC_068982.1, from coordinate 57,177,349 downwards.
CATAAAATAAACAATTAAATCAAAAGGGTGTTTCTGTTATTTTGTCTAAGTCTGTATATTCAACAATTTCGATAGGTATAGAATAATATTTCAAGTTTACGATTATATGTGCATGTGCGGGGAGGGAGATAGATAGATAGAGAGAGAGACAGACAGAGAGTCAGAGAAAAAGCGCGCGAGAAAGAGACAATGATAGAAAGAGGGAGAGAGAATGAGACAGAGGTACAAAGAGGGAAATAAATGAATAAAGAAAGAAAGAAAGAAAGAAAGAAAGAAAGAAGGAGTCACAGAAGGTGAGAAAATAAAAGTGTGTGTGCGCGCGGCGAGTGCAATCTTACGTATTTCTGATAACGATCCTCAAAGAAGAGTAATACAACTCAAGTGTAAGACGGTAGTTGAAAACCGTGACTATCTTCATATCCGAACGCACGCTCTCTTCCGGCACCAAGCTTTTGGCAAAACTGAAGGTTTTAGTTCTTTATATGCTCAAGATTCGTTTATATTCGTTCCTGTTTTGAGGAATGTTTATCGCCTCTCTGATACTCTCTTTCAAGTCATATTTAAAGAATTTCGTGCAGATTTAATGGAAGATGAAAAGACACAGACGGACATGCGTTAAGATACACATATACATCATAAATGTATATGTGTTTATATATTTATAAATGCATGTTTATATATATATATATATATATATATATATATATATGTTTGTATGTATACACAATACAAATATATATATATATATATATATATATA
>NC_068982.1:57175027-57175893 GCF_001194135.2 Octopus bimaculoides | reverse complement strand
TATATATATATATGTGTGTGTGTGTGTGTGTGTGTGTGTGTGTGTGTGTGTATGTATGTGTGTGTGTGTGTGTGTGTGTGCGTGCGTGCGTGCTCGTGAGCGTGTGTATGGATCTATGAGTATAAGTATGTTATGATATATGAAAACTGAGCAAATACACTAAAAACAAGGCTAAATTAACACTTAAACAACATCAGCATTCCCTGAATGACTGTAAAGAGAATTCTCTTCAAGGCTTATTGTGTATGTTAAGGAACGTATCTAAGAGAACCACAACAACGGCAGATGATTATGATAGACAGCAAATGGATTCCCTAAGGACTTGCGTAATTACTATATATTGGTTAGTGCTGGCATTCTTCCCTGTGTAAAACTATATAATATTAATCACTCTTGAAAGAGGAGCGCTTCAGGGCAGGTCCAGTCCTCTGTATCGTTTGTCGAGCAAGGTAAAAGGCTTTTTCTGTTTGACCTTCAACAATAACCTCCATTGGCATTATTGTATTAGTTGAGACAGAGACACGCGAATGCCTGGTCAGGGAGGCTGACACAACTAACTTAGAACGCTGACACATACTTAATGTACGTAAATGAACTCCGACATAAGTATATGAAATTAGACGCTGCCAGTGAATAAATGGTTGCATAGACTGACTGATATGCATAGGTAGTCACACAGCAAAACACAAATGCACACACGCACACGCACATATATATATATATATATGTGTGTGTGTGTGTGTGTGTGTGTGTGTGTGTGTGTGTGTGTGTGTGTGTGTGTGTGTGTATGTATGAATGTATCAATGTATGTATGTATATAAGTACGCATGTAAGTTTTTATGTGCGTGTGTATGTATATATATATA
>NC_068982.1:57170894-57175017 GCF_001194135.2 Octopus bimaculoides | reverse complement strand
AACAATAACCTCCATTGGCATTATTGTATTAGTTGAGACAGAGACACGCGAATGCCTGGTCAGGGAGGCTGACACAACTAACTTAGAACGCTGACACATACTTAATGTACGTAAATGAACTCCGACATAAGTATATGAAATTAGACGCTGCCAGTGAATAAATGGTTGCATAGACTGACTGATATGCATAGGTAGTCACACAGCAAAACACAAATGCACACACGCACACACATATAAATATTTATACATATGTCTATCTCTTAACATGTGTGTGCATTTTATTTGTATACGGCCGTCAGATATGATTTGAAGGAGATTTAGCTACTATTTATAGCAGATCGAGAGACTATCTAGATGGCCTTCCTCGTTGATTCGCAGATTCTTCTTTCGGTTATTAGCCTGTGGCCATGCTGGAGCACCTCCTTGAAGAATTTAGTCGACTAAATCGGCACTACTACTGTTTTATGCCTGAAACTTATTGTGTCCGTTTCTTTTTACCCGAATCGCTAAGTTACGGGAACGTCAACAAACTAGAACTGGTCGTCAAGCGGTGGAGGGGAACGAATACAAACATACAAACGGACAGACAGACAGTCACAAACACACAGACACACATATATATACGACGGGCTTGTTTTAGTTTCTGTCTACCACTCACAAGACTTTGGTGGGCCAAGGGTTATAATAGGAGACATTTATTTGTCCAAGGTTCCACGCAGTGAGACTGAACCGGAAATAACGTGGTTGGGGAGCAAGCTTTTTGTCATACATCCATATTTTTATACACATAGGCGCAGGCGTGGCTGTATGGTAAGAAGTATGCTTCCAAAGCCCATGCTTCCCAGTTCAGTCCCACTGTCTGACACTTCGGGCAAGCGTCTACAATTATAGCCTCGGACCGACCAAAGACTTCTTAGTGGATTTGGTAAATGGAAACTGAAGGGTGCCCGTGTGTGTGTGTGTGTGTGTGTGTGTGTGTGTGTGTGTGTGTGTGTGTGTGTGTGTGTGTGTGTGTGTGTGTGTGTGTGTGTGTGTGTGTGAGTGTGTGTGTGTGTATGTGTGTGTGTGTGTGTGTGTATGTGTGTGTGTGTGTCTGTGTGTGTGTGTGTGTGTCTGTCTGTCTGTGTTTGTCTCCCACCACCACTTGACAATGCATAAAAATAATGTCCTGCCGTCGATTCATTCGACTAAAATTCCTCAACGCAGTGCCCCACCATGGCCGCAGCCTAATGACGGAAACTAGTAAAAGATATATAAATATGTATATAATTGTTTGTAAATGTTTAAAATGTGGTTATTGTTATAAAGCAAGTTTAAGAAAACATCGGAGATTTACTAACAAATTGAGTAGTCAAAATTGCTGTAAAGATCAGCTTGACCGGGTCATCAAGTTTAGTCTATTGACTTATTCAACCGAGTTAGTGGGCTTCACTTTATTGTGTTCGAAAAGAAAAAAAGTAAAGTATATTTTCAGCTGGTTACATTTCAACTTTGGGTTAACTAAATTAAATTTATATTTAACCTTCTAGAATTGTGGAATGGAAATGAAGTTCACTCCACAAATATGAGATCGCGAGTTCGAAGCGATTACCTAACATAGCATCTTGGGGCAAATATGTACCATAGAACCTCGGTTTCACTCAACCTCTGTTGCTGACATCAGCTATAGGAAGACTGTGTGGAGAGATTCTGCTTGTAGTCTAAACACGTATTCATATTACATACTGTACCACGCTGCTTCTGTGTCAGAATTATATTAGAGATCAAATGTTAGTGGAATACTCACCCACTAGTACTTTAATTCAATGATAAGATAAACTCGGGGGTCAGAGAACTGGAGTGCATATAATCAAAACTGACAAAGAACTACTTGGTTTTTACTTACTTCAGCTGCCTGCGAAAGTTCGTGTGTGTGTGTGTGTGTGTGTGTGTGTGTGTTTTGGGTGTGTGCGTGTAGTATTATACTTAGAACTAATGCACTTTCAGAATTTTTCGACACCGGTCCAGCACTCCAAGTCGCTCCAAATCATTGTTATAATAAGTGTAAAAGAAGTAATGACAGGCTAGCTTGTTATGGCTTGGTATCGTATAACATAGCGTAATAAATCCAAACCAGATATTAATACTTTGAATTCATTTAATATACATATTTCAGATCATTATTCAAGAAAGTAAATCACTTACGTAGCATCTTCTTCAGTTCAGATCTATATATACATGTGCGTGTACATGTGTGTATGTGTGTGTGTGTGTGTGTGTATGCACATATGACGGGTGAGGCAAGCATGGCTAAGCGATTAACTATGTCACATCGCACCCAAGCTGTCTCCATCCTATTGTGCAGCGTCTTAAGTCATTGCATCTACTACAGCCTTCTAGGGTCAGCCTAAGACTTGTAAGTAAAGTTAAACTAGCAGAAAGTGTGTCATAACCTGCTGAAAGGGTTGATTTTATTGAGAATAACATTAAGAGTACTAGTGTCTGTGGAATACTCAGCTACTTAGCACACTGATTTAATGAGGTAGATGTCCTATTGATGGAGCAATCGGAAGCTCACACATCGAACAAAATATGAGGGCCTATCATATATAGGATTGTATTTACATATGAATATAGTTACTAGTTACATATATGTATGTATGCATGTATGTGTATTCACACAAAGACACACACACACACACACACACACACACACACACAGTATTATCAGCGCCAAGCAACATATAGACATAAGCGAATTTTAGGTTACGTAAAACATTTGTGGCATATTTCAGCTTCTAATGGGAAATTCATTGCAGTTACCGTGGAGAAAAGATTCTCTCTTAGGGTAAAAGGTGTAAAACACCATATTTGTCCAGTGCTGCCCATATATATGGCTATGTAGTTCAACTTAAAATTATATTTTAGCGCAAATAACCAGTTCCAGGTATTTAGAACGCCATGAGGATTCTTCTATTATTCTTTTTTCTTTTATTCTCTTTTATTTGTTTCAGTCATCTGCCTGCGGCCATGCTGGAGCATCGCCTTTAGTCGAACAAATCGACCCCAGGAATTATTCTTTGTAAGCCTAGTATTTATTCTATCGGTATCTTCTGCCGAACCGCTAATTTACGGGGACGTAAACACACCAGCATTGTCAAGCGATAGTGGGGGTACAAACACAAACTCAAACGCGCGCACACACACACACACACACACACACACACACACACACACACAAACACACACACACACACACACACACACATATATATATACGACGGACTTCTTTCAGTTACCGTCTACAAATTCCACTCACAAGGCTTTGGTCAGCCCGAGGCCAAAGTAGAAGACACATGTCCAAGGTGCTAGGCAGTGGAACCAAGCCCGAAACTATGTGATTGGGAGGTAAGCCTCTTACTACACAGTCACTCTTGCGCCTATATCCAAAGGAAAACTATGTGGAAGCTTCGTTTTATTGTCTTAACTTCCTGTACATGGTTTTTTCAGTTGGATAAGTTCACAGAATTCATATAGAATTCATTTTTTCATGTACAAATGTTCTTGATTTTCTTAGCTTCATATATATATATATATATATATATATATATATATATATATATATATATATATATGTGTGTGTGTGTGTATATATATGCACACACACATATATACGTGTGTGTGTTTGTGTGTGTGAGTATATATTCACATAATACCAGAAACACAATGCACACACGTTGATTACGGAAACAACACCCACACATATATGTAGAGTTATGTATAGGTGTATGCGAGCGCGTGTGTATAAAACAAATGGAGAGAAACAACGAAAGTAAGAAATTAATGTCCTAAGTTCTATTTCTGATACAAATTTAATACGTACGTGATGAGATGACTTCAATAAAGGATTACAGATTAGAAAAAGCTCAAAAAGTTAATGGATAACTTATCAAAACTCTGGGCAGCATTGAGAACTCTGACAGGATACAACGAACCATGTTTCAGTCAATCCTGTCTTAAATAATACAGGATAACGATTTTAAAATTTCTTTTCCTATAAAGTTAAATGAAGTTTAGATAAATATATCTTGGTTCATATGTATACACATACACACACACACATATATATATATATGTTTGTGTG
>NC_068982.1:57169560-57170223 GCF_001194135.2 Octopus bimaculoides | reverse complement strand
GTGTGTGTATGAACTTGTACACGTGCATGTGTGTATATGCATGCAAAAATTAGTCCTGTTTTCATATGTGTCTGTCTTTGCATAATGCACACACATATATATATATATACATATATTTGAATGTGCGGGTGCATTTGTATGTTTATATGAATGAGTTTATTTTTTTAATTTTTGATTTTTTTTTTTTGCTACAAATACCATTCATATTTTACAGTTTCAAAAGTTATATTTTATTTCTTTTGCGCATCATAATTCCTTTTCTGTAATTCGAAGATTCTATATACGATTTTCAAAACACCTCCCCCCACTTCCCCTCTGCACTCCTCATTTCATTCTTTCGATATTATTGGATCCCTTCACCTGAATATAATCATGATATTCAGTCATGCAATATACGTACGTTGTATAAGTTTTGTTTTTATATTATATATATATATTGTTTCTATCATTTCATTAAAGTTGGCTATTTTAAAGAATGTTGGTATTGATAGAATTACATTAACTATAGAAAAATATTATGTATTCTTAATGTACTTACTTTTGGATGTTACGAACTGCAGTATGTTGAATTATTATTGCTCTGTACCGTCACTACTTTTTCCATGTATGTATACATGTATATATGCATATATATACATATATATATATATATATATATATATA
>NC_068982.1:57163776-57169228 GCF_001194135.2 Octopus bimaculoides | reverse complement strand
ATATATATATATATATATATATATATATATATATATATATATATATATATATATATATATATATATATATACACACAATTATATATGTGAATTTATATATATATTTATATATATACACACATATATATTAATATATATATAAATTCATATATTTACTATAATATATATATATATATATATATACATATATATATGTTCATATATATATGTATATATATATATATATGTAGATATATATAATACATATATATAAATATGTATGTATGTGTGTAGGTGTGTAGGTGTGGTGTGTGTGTGTGTGTGGTGTGTGTGTGCGTGTGTGTATGTGCGTGTGTGTGTGTGACTGCGTGTGTGTTTGATTGTGTATGTTTGTGTGTGTGTGTGTGTGCCTGTGTCTGTGTGTGCATTTTTAAGTATTCTATGCAGTAAAGCGACATAGATTTCAGTAAGTTTTATAATTACTAAATATATGATGTTCCGTTAAGTATTACGTTGTATTACTTCTTATAGCAGGTGCATAGCATACGGGACTATATATATATATATACGCTATACTCTGGCGTATTTTACATGAAATCATTTATATCCCATTGTTCGTTTAAAAATTGCATACCTTGGAACCAAAGTGATGAGTCCATTATCCAGTTGTCGACCACCTAGAAATAGCAACCAAATTCCATTACACATCGATAAGACCGATTTTTAAGTGGAATTTGTAGTAAGATTATTTTCTTGTTCGGTCAACTTGATATCCTACACTGAAATTAAAGGGGGAAATGGTTGGCTTTGTAGACAGGTGTGTCTTTAACGTAATTTTCAAGTATAATCAACGTGACACAAGTGTGTGAATGTCAGACATTTGAAGACGAAATTATACAGGGTGTCCACAAAGTCTGGGTACATGAGGATTAACACATACTTTAAGAAATTATTATTTCTTATATTCAATTGTTTATGTTATGATTTTATTTACTCCATGTACCCACACGGGGATTAACGAATACTTTAAGAAATTAATATTTCTTATATTTAATTGTTTATGTTACGATTTTATTTACTCCATGTACCCAGACCTTGTGGACACCCTGTATATTATCCGACCCTCCAAATTCACTTACGAGATTATGGGTAATCCGATACTATTGTAGACGCATGCACTTGTTCCAGATATCCTGCAGTGAGATCAACTGTAGGGCTGCTAATGGTCACGAAACAAATTTCTTGACCACTCAGTTTATGCCTGCGTTTGCGAGTACAAGATATAGAAAAATACTGATTGGTCATTCAAGTACAGAACATCTTGGGTTGGAATTTTACTCAGTCAAGATTTACCAAGAGCTAAACTACAATAATAATAATCTGGAAGTGCATTGTAACTTTTTTGTTTTTGTTTACTACTAAGTTAGGGAAGTAATTTCATAACACTTGCATTGTGAGGGTCAAAACTGTTCAACTCCAGCCCGTCGTAGATCTTCGATTCACCAGACTTATGTTCAAAAACTTTCCAGCCATGCCCGTCCTGATGTTCCTTTTCACTCTTAGTATATCGCTAATTATACTACCCTGTGTGCATTTTATTTGTATACGGCCGTCAGATATGATTTGAAGGAGATTTAGCTACTATTTATAGCAGATTGGGAGATTATCTAGATGGCCTGCCTCCTTGATTCGCATATTATATGTATTTTCGTTATCGCTATTGTTACTATCTTTAAGTCCTAGGTTATCGATGAGCGAAGTGACCAGTCTTTCTTCATATTTATTTATTCAGTGTATCCTTCCTTTTAAAGATTTTATTGGGTAGGTTTAGCTGCAGTTTCTTGTAAATGGTAAAAGCTCTCTTGATTCCCTTTATCTAGCATACATTAATATTTTAGCAGAAATTAGTTTAAATGGAGCACACTTTTAATGAAAATTCACCAAACTCCAGCCAGAGAAAATTTGCGTATACAATCAACACTACTTTATCGTATATTTCTTTAATGACGGTATGTCTTGGTCAGAGAGATATTTCAAGGAAGTCGAGTAGCTTCTGAGGCGCCATATTTAGTTGTGTATTGTATATTTTGTTATTTTTGTTGTTGTTTAGATAGAGTTAACTTTGATTAGGCAGATCTATGATCAAAGGAACTGTTGTCACAGTCATTCCTTCTATTTATATATCAGGGACTATATTATTACATGTGCTGTTCCTAAAAAAAAAAAACTAGGTTGATTGGAAGAAAATTTAGCTGCTATTTCTAGCATAGTGAGAAACCAGTACGTGGTTTCGTCATTGCCCCGCATTAGCTTGGCATTGAATATGTTGTTGAGACTGGATTTTCCATGCTGTTTTGTTTTCCTATCGTATTATAAGATTTGTTGTAGGTACTCTCTCTCTCTCTCTCACACACACACATACACCAACCACCTTTGGGGGTTAGTCTCGCTTAGTCTGTGTCATCATCTTCGATCTTGCCGCCAAGGGTGGACCTACCGGGAGTTTAGAACTTCCGACGGCATCGCTCTCAGTCATTGGCCCACGCAAGCCCCTCCATCACGACAAGGAGCGAGCATCAGACCGTGCCAAGAGCCGGTGTTGCATCACCATCGGAACCAAAAACCTCGAAATCACCAGAAGAGAAAAGAAAGAAAGCAAACGACAGGAGAGAAAGGCTCAAAGAAAAAACATACCTCATCCTCCATCAACACTACCATGCAGTCATTGACATCGGCTCTTCTATGCAAGAATTGGTCAACTGAGTCATCAACGCCATCTGCATAAAGGTAACGTTCAACAAAGAAACTAAATTTTCGGATAGGAGATAAAGCTGACGACGACGACGACATATTATGAAGCTAAACGTGCAGTAATACGTTCTCTTCTAGCTGTTGGTAGTGTTTAATCTCAGGGTCATCTCTGATCAAGCACCCGCATCATGTCGTGACCATTCCATCATTTGTAGATTAAGGCATCTATTATCTCTAGCGTTATATTACGTTTCGTTTTCTAATTTATCAAGAGGATTTACTCATTATTCATGATTACAGTGCATCTAGTTTTGATAATGAAGATTTTGAGAACTGACTAGTCAGAATAAAACCTGTGTTATCCAGTGACACAGAACACGACCAAATACTCTCCTTCTCTCTCTCTCTCTCTCTCTCTCTCTCTCTCTCTCTCTCACACACACACACACACAAAACACTAACTCTAACATACACGGAAATACACAAACATACACTAATAGGGACGCACAGATTAGCGTACTTAAACAAACCAAACACTAATAAATTATAAAACTTGTATGTTTAAAGTGCATGTTAAGACTCCCCTGGCATCAACCATTGCAGTGCACGGGGAAGAATTCATTTTCTCTCTCTCTTTCTCTCTTGCTTTCTTTTTCTCTCTCTCTTTCTCTCTTGCTTTCTTTTTCTCTCTCTCACTCACTCTCACTTTCTCTCTCCCCCCTCTGTCTCTTTGTGAATGTACCTTTTATCTTTCACTCGTTTTAGTCTATCGACTGGGGCAATACTAACGTAATGCCTTGAAGAACTGTAGTCGAAAGAATCACTCCAGAACATACTCTATCGACCGCTTTTGCTGAGTCATTAACACACACACACACACACACACACACACACACACACACACACACACACACACATTAGAACACTTCCACGTGGGCTCCATTGGTTGCATAGAGTACATCTAGCGATGCTTGTAGAAATTGTAAAGATAATTTATGAATACCCGTATTTATGTGTGTGTATGAAATCGCATGCGTATGTGTGCTTATACCTGTGTAAGTAAAACAACGATCATGAATGTTAATACACAGATGTATGAGGGAGTGCTGAGAAGTTCCTGATTCGGAATGATAGAGTGTTTATGGCCCATTACCTAATATGTAGAAATTCTCCGATGCATTTCACACATTTTCTGCCTGCCCTTTTTAACTTACAAGAGCTATGGTTTAACGCAAGGCTATGGCAAAAATCACTTGCCAAAGATGAAATCTTGCCAAAGATAGATAAATGATAGGTGAAGACTCTCATAGCGACAATGTTGACTGCCGAAACAGACATATTTTTATTTTGATTTTTTCTGTTTCGAATCGCCTTCAAAAAGTTGCTTGACTTGATAAAATAAACAACCACACGACTTTGAGACCGTAATCTTTAGTTGTATAATAGAAATGAAAATATATTCAAACCATTATAATAGAACTTCTCTGTTAGACAACAGAGGTCAGTTCGGTAACATTGAGCATCAAATAAGATTCACAAACACTTATATCTTGGGCTCAAACTTTTGGTACAAGGCCAGCATTCTCGGGGAAGGGCGGAAGTCATTTACATCGACTCCAGTAATCAACTGGTACTTATATTATCGACTTCGAAAGGATCAAAGGTGAAGTCAACCTCGACGTTAATGTTGGCACTCCGTCGCTTACGACGACGAGGGTTCCAGTTGATCTGATCAACGGAACAGCCTGCTCGTGAAATTAACGTGCAAGTGGCTGAGCACTCCACAGACACGTGTACCCTTAACGTAGTTCTCGGGGATATTCAGCGTGACACAGAGTGTGACAAGGCTGACCCTTTGAATTACAGGCACAACAGAAACAGGAAGAAAGGGTGAGAGAAAGTTGTGGTGAAAGAGTACAGCAAGGTTCGCCACCATCCCCTGCCGGAGCAACCTCGACGTAATATGAACGTAAAGACGGACTAAATGTCTCTAAGCATTTAGCCCGGTGTTATAGCGATTCTGCCAGCTCACCGCCTTACACACACTCAAATATTCAAATTCGAAAATGTTCACTTACACACACACACACACACACACACACACACACACACACACACACACACACACACACACACACACACACACACACACACACACACACACACACACACACACACACACACAAATTATGCATGTAGATATAGACAGATTTCTGTTTAGGTTATATAAACCATATCAACGATTGAAAACTAAAATATGAAGATAAACGAATGAAAATATGAAGAGAAAGAAAGAGAGACAAAGAATTGTAGAGCTGCATTAAAGATACTTCTATGTGGAATTTAAGATGGTGTGAGGAGGAGAAAGGAATTATTTAAATATATACACAAATACTTGAACAGACACACACACACACACACACATGCATACATTGATCTATGTGTATAATGTCTATACACATGTATATATAAATATATATATATAGGTATGTATGTGTATATAAAAGCATATATACATACATATATATGTGTGTGTATTATTACATCGTGGAAAGGGAGTAAAATGTATTATTTGATACGCATTCGTACTTTATGGTTTCTTTAATTCATTACGTATGTATGTGTGCGTTTGTGTATGAGTGCATATAACTATGTAGCATACATATATATATATATGTATAACTATGTATATGTATATATATATATATATATATATATATAT
>NC_068982.1:57156935-57159435 GCF_001194135.2 Octopus bimaculoides | reverse complement strand
GTTGTATATTTTAAATATCAGCAATACCATAGTTCACGAAATTAACAGAAATCAGAGAACCACAGTGGTTCATTAGGAAAATTGTGTTACACTTTCTTTCTCCTGTTTTTTTTTTTTGCCTGTGGTTTTGCAGTTTTACTTTCTCACAACTAATATAGTTTTTCCTTGTTATTCAAGCTCCTCTGTAATGCATTATGATAAAATGCAGAAGCGAAAGAAAAGGTAACATTATTCCATATATCAATGAATCCAGCCAGCATTGCTGTTCTTACTACTCCTTGTGCAGTGGTGGTGGTGGTGGTAGTTGCGGTGGTGGTGGTGGTGGTGGTAGTTGCGGTGGTGGTGGTGGTGGGGGGGAAGTGGTCTTTGCTGTGTGATGTGATAGGTTATGTTATTGTGTATTATGATACTTACATTGCTACACAGTATTTGCTTCTGTTGTCGATTATTATTACTACCATTTGTCGTCAATGTTACTTTTGCTAATAACTGCTGCTGCTGCTGCTGCTATGATTGTTGTTGTTAAGATTACAGTAGTTGTTGTTGTAGTCGAAGGTGGTTCTGCTATTGGTGGTGGTGGTGGTGGGTAATGCTTGTTGTTGTTACTGCTGCTGTAGCTGATAGATACTCAAGATGCTGCACAGGAGTAAGTGGCTGGCTAAAGTGTCAGCGAAAACTGACCCGGGATGAAACAAGCAGACAGAGATGAATTCATTTTCTCATGACAACTGACAAATCGACTTAGCAAGACACAATCTCCCTTATCGGAAGGTCAATTTACGTTCCTCAAATATCCATTTCTTTCTGCACACACTTCCATTTTTATCTATCCTTCTATATAGGAATTTAACTGTATGTCTGTCTATCTATCTGTCTGTGTCTACTCGCCTGCCTGCCTGTCTATCTATCTATCTATCTATCTATCTATCTATCTATCTATCTATCTATCTATCTATCTATCTATCTATCTGTCAATCTATCTATCTATCTATCTATCTATCTATCTATCTATCTATCTATCTATCTATCTATCTATCTATCTATCTATCTGTCTGTCTATCTATCTATCTATCTATCTATCTATCTATCTATCTATCTATCTATCTATCTATCTATCTATCTATCTATCTATCTATCTACCTATCCATCTATTTATTTATCTGCCAATCATTCGGTCGGTCGGTCGGTCGGTCTATCTCTCTGTCTATCTAGCTATATATCTGCCAATATCACGCTCACCCCCTCATTTCATATGAGTGCGTATGAGTGTATATATTCAATGTTTCCATAAATTACCTTTACAATTTGATACAATAACATGTGGAAGTTGTAAAGATAATTTATGTACATCTCATCATCTATCTATCTTTCTATCTAGCTATACATATATATATATATATATATATATATATATATATATATATATATGATGGTATCTATGTGAGTATGTATGTACACACACGCACACATACAAATGGGTTGACTGTGTGTGAGTATGAGTGAGTGTATGAGCTAAGTCGATTATATTTAACTGTGTATTATATTAACCAGCTCTCTGTATATGTCACTGCATATTTATCTAACTACCTATCAAGTACTCTATCATTCTATTTTTATACCTAAACATCCATCTATCCAAATCATCCTTCCCTTATCTGTATGTGTGTGTACGTATTTATATCTATACCTACATCGATCTATCTGTCTATCTATACATCCGTCACATTCAGCAAAATCCACTTCTACGCAAATGACACCACAGTTCATCTTTCTCTCTAAGTTTATCACGAGTAAATTGTTTAGGCTCCTCGCATCAAACCTGCGCTGACTCCCTGAACAGAGAGACCTCGAATATATCTTCCAGTGAGACCATGTTAATCTGGTTTCCATTAACAACATAGATAAACACTGCACAGAAAAGCATTAACATAACCTGACTAAATCGGCATAGACATAGACAAGAAGTTCGCTTCCCAGCCACATGGTTCCGGGTTCAATCCCACTGCATGATACCTGGGGCAGGTGTGTTACTATAGCCCTTGGCTATATATATATATATAGCTGGTTGGCTGGCTGACTAGCTGGCTGGTGGCTGTGTGTATTCTGTGTATGGTGCATGTGTTTATTTACGTAATATATGCTTGCACGTATATGTACACACATATATGTATACGTGTCTACACACACATATGCACGTCCTGAGGTCGATTTGTTCGACTAAAGGCGGTGCTCCAGCATGGCCGCAGTCAAATGACTGAAACAAATAAAAGAATAACAGAATAAAAGAATATATATACATATGCCTGACAGTTTGCGCAAATGTCTTCTACTATAGCCCCGGGCCGACCAAAGCCTTGTGAGTAGACTTGGTAGACGGAAACTGACAGGAAGCCCATCGTATATATATGTATATGTATATGTATATATATATATATATATATAATATATATATATATATATGTATGTGTGTGTGTGTGTGTGTGTGTGTGTGTGTGTGTGT
>NC_068982.1:57151543-57156598 GCF_001194135.2 Octopus bimaculoides | reverse complement strand
ATATATATATATATATATATATATATATACAAATGCATAATTAAATTCTCCTTTCTTTCTCTCCCGGATATTGAATTGGCTCTGTCTCTCTAAACATATATGTGTGTGTGTGTGCGTGGGTATGTTTGCATTTGAGTGTTTATATGCATTCGCCACACGCGCGCGCGGTCACACGCACACATACATACAAAAGCACACACATAAACATACACATACATGTGCGTGTGTGTGTGTGCGTATGTTTATATATCGCTATTGTTTTCCAAGTATTTCAATTGGAACGACGAGTGTAAAAGTATTATTTTTCTTTGACTGATCTTCCTCTGGGATTATACACCCCACTCAAACAAAAATCGAAAGCCAAGCACGCTTCTTAGGTAATTGATACTCTAAGCAACTATCACGTTTTTGAACTGGTCAAAGTAACTCATAAATAACACTAAAAGTAGTTGCCATGTTTCAACGCAACACTCATCCTGTATTCAGACAATCCCATCAGAATCATAATCCAGTTCGCAATTACGCTTTATATTTAAATAAACTAAAATTAACAGATCTATCATTAATGCGATGCTCTCGTGTGTGTTTGCTTCGGCATGTCTTATATTTCAATTGAGGAGGAAATGAATGCATATCATATTTATGTTTCTATAAATTTCGTTTTTTATTGTTGTTGCTAGTAGTATCTATCGCTGTTTTTTTTTTACTCATAATCTAGCTGTATTTGGATTATGGGATAAGATTTAGGTAATCAGTTGCGTTGTTGGTGTCGATGATGATTATGGTGGTTGTTTATGTTGTCGTATAACCTTCAGGTCAGCCCAATTGAGAAGAATTATGACGAAAGACGGTCAAACAGCGATTTTTACGTCTTTCTTTAAAGTATAATGTATGCAAGACTACAGTATCTTCTGGACACATTCCACGTTCTATTCTTAAGAGTGGGGTTTTATAGCTACTTAGCTACTGTTATTTTCCGTTCGAGCAACCCATTAAGGGTCCTATATTTTGTCCGAGTTTTTAGATTGTTATTTAGCTCCGAGTTAGCCCTATCTTAACTGATTCATGATCAAAAGTAGTACAGCCTTGACTATCCTACACTTTTAAGGCCATCTGGGAATAAGTTGCTCAGTGTGTACTGTCTTCTTTTTAAGGCGATTGAGAATAATCTGATGGAGGTATAGATATTTTTGCAGGCAAATCGATGGATCATGCTGAAGCCTTGTTTATTTTGGCTTCATGGATTAACTCGGTCTCAAATATGGTAAACGACTTCCTCTTCTTGAGGATTATTTATATTTGTGTAGAGTATCAAGACTGCTTCATTTGGGTGTTTGTGAAATTTGATGTCAGAATTTGTTTAGTGTATGTTGATAGTTTAACACTTCAAAATTATACGTCCATGTAGTCTTTGATTATTTTTAGAGATTTCAACCATTATTCTGAAACCATACTAGCGCACCGCTTTTAAAGATTTTATTCAATCTATCGGTTACAGTAATTTGTTTGGTACAGTACTTTATTTATATAGCAAGAGCAACATCCAAATAAAATACCAGATGCAAAATTTTTACCGCACCTAAAGTATCATACATTTTCAATGAGAAAGCCCTGATAACATATTATCAACTATTGTTTCTTGAATGAGATTTGATTTTGTCTTTATTAGAAATAAATATTTCATCTTTGCATCACTCCTGATACAAAGGCATAAATAACTCATTATAGTACATCTCTGTCATAACTAGAAAGATTAATATTTATCGATTATGGTCAAACATGAATTATATTCAAACGAAACTTTTCATCAAACCCTTCATTAGTACAAACCTTCAAGTCAATTCTGTTTCTTCCATCTAAACCAGAAAATATCATTCAGAAGTTAGTGATATATCCTCCGCTCGTATTTCTTTGGTACATCTCACTTCACACCAACCGTAGGAGTGTATATAAACAACGGATCTTGTATTAAGAAATAAGATAAAAGTTCACAGCGACTGGAAGCTTATTTTCACTTATTTCCTGAAATATATTAAGGCAAACGAAAGAAGGATTGCACACATATACATCATGAGAAGGTCTCTGAAGGAATCCAAAATTTCTAGCAAGAAAAACATGAAAAAATATACATGAATTTTCTTGACAATATAATTTCTGAAGCATCTACTTAAAAAAAAAAGCATCAATTTCTTATTTTTTACGAAATAATTAGTTTTCTGGTATGAATCAAGACATGCCTTCTTCTTGGACTGTTGTCATAGATATCTGAATATTTCCTATAACTGACAAGGATGTTTGAACGTGTTGTCTGAAAGCTATTGTGTAGTTTCACAGACCACCTTGATAGCATCTATCTTATTGGTAACGAATGATCAACTGAAATTATTATAAGGGAATAAAGGCATATTATATGAGTATCTTCTTACCTTTTTTTGCTACGTTTAGTCATTATAATGTGACAATAATATCAGCATGATAATACTTCTGGACATGCGTACAAATCAGTCAAGAATTAATATAAAGATTATGATATTCAGATTGCCTTTTGGTCGTGAATGTATTCAAATATGAACACTGTGCAAGCATCCTAATAAATTTTCATTTCATGAAGAGCAAAAGTAATTAGAGAACATATATCAATTAACAAATCTTATACAAGATAGGCGTAGGAGTGGCTGTGTGGTAAGTAGCTTGCTTACCAACCACATGGTCCCGGGTTCAGTCCCACTGCGTGGCATCTTGGGCAAGTGTCTTCTACTATAGCCTCGGGCCGACCAAAGCCTTGTGAGTGGATTTGGTAGACGGAAACTGTATATGTATGTGTGTATGTCTGTGTTTCCCCCCAACATCGCTTGACAACCTATGCTGGTGTGTTTATGTCCCCGTAACTTAGCGGTTCGGCAAAAGAGTCCGATAGAATAAGTACTAGGCTTCCAAAGAATAAGTCCTGGGGTCGATTTGCTCGACTAAACGCGGTGCTCCAGCATGGCCACAGTCAAAAGACTGAAACAAATAAAAGAGTAAAAGAGTAAAAGAGTAAGATATTTTTTAGTATATACACGCACGAAGACACACACACACACACACACACACACACACACACACACACAAACACATACACACACAAATGCACGCACACGCATAAAAACACACGGTGATCTTCCAAGTAGAACGATACCTAAACCTTGTGTGGGACCAGAACACGCATATCACCCTCAAGGTACCTGGGATCGCTCTTGTTATTAAACAAAACAGTTAAAATTGGAAAGATAGGAAGAAGAAATAAGTTCTGCATTAAAAAATCACATATTACTGAAATGTCTCTGGAGAGAAAAAAACGTTTACGTATTAAAAACGTCCACAGAGTAAATTTTAGTGCATGTTGTAGCCAAAAGAGGTTTTGCAGTAGAAGAAAAAAACCCCATTATATCTATAATGAATGTAAAATCATTATATATATATATATATATATATATATATATATGTGTGTGTGTGTGTGTGTGTGTGTGTATGTATGTATACATATGATATACGTATATGTATGTAAGTATGCGTATATGAAGGTGTGAACGTGCATATATTTCTGTTTACACCAGTTTAAACACCATTGTTTTTTTTTTATTTCCCGTAACTTAGCGTTCCGTCGATAGATGCCGATAAAATTAATATCAGTCGGTAATGTAACAAGAACTAGTGTCTGTTTGTCGACTCAAGCGTTTAAAGGAAGCGTCGCAGTATGGCTGAGTTCTAATGGCTGAATCCAATAAACCAATTGAAATATGAAAATATAAGCGTATAGTACAAATAGCTATCAGTCTAAAGCCAACATGATTATCATGATGCAGTCAATCCCGGATTGCACATGTAAGAGACTGAAAGTACGAGATGTTTCCCAGAACGTCTTTGAGTCAACTACAAGCTATTGCTGGTACATATTTTCAAGTGAATGGACTGGATCAATGTGAATTATTTTGTTAACGGATACAGCACAGCATTAAGATTGTGAGATCAACTTCCCCCTTGTACATTCACATATAAAAGGGGTATGTTGTACGCACAACCTTTCCCTAAATAAACGCACAAATAAAAGCAACAACAACAAAGAAAATAACCTCTGGACTAATTGTCTTGTTGCAGTAGTATTCAATATTCCCTGTTGCTTTATACAAAATTATTCACAAATGTTAGAATAGCAATCAAAACTGCTGAATTTCTCTTCGTATGGGAACTTCGTATTAGCACGAAAAACATTAATGCACATGGTCCCACGTATATACATCGCAATGCAAGTAATAGTACTCGATCTATTGGCCCTTTAACCCGTAAACTAGCACCCTATTCAGACAAATAACTATGACTCTGAAATAGGAGTGGATATAGAAAAGTTTGATATTCTAAACTTCTAACTAAAAAGAGTCCAGAATATTTCCACTGAACAGTCAAAATAAACTGTTGACATTTAAGCGTTTTATAGTGAATGTTACCCAACCTGTAACTGAGCCGTATCTTTCAGTTTCTGATATGTGATATTTCGACATTTTATATATAACTGTCAGAAACAGAATTCTAGAGAAAAGGAGAAATGCTCTAGAATATTTTATTTCAGACATAGAACGTTTTATTTAATATTTTAAATGTAATATTTCAGCTAACGTTTCAATGTATTTGAGGCTGAATACGGACATACATATATACATACATACAAATATGTGTGTGTGTGTGCGTATGCGTGTGAGCGTGTGTATGTGCGTGCAGCGGGTATAAATTGTCGCCTTTGAGAATATCAAAATTTTCAATTAAACAGAGGTGCGGTAAGCAATAATATGACCTTTATTGCTAACAGGCTCATATTCACACTTCACATACACACAGACACACACACACACACACACACACACACACACACACACACACACACACACACATACATATGCACACACTTACACACACAAATGTGTATATATTATTATTATCATATATGTGTGTGTGTATATTTGGTGTATGTGGATGTTTGCACGCTTGTGTGTGTGTGTGTGTGTGTATATATAATATATA
>NC_068982.1:57147363-57151373 GCF_001194135.2 Octopus bimaculoides | reverse complement strand
ATATGCATGTTCTTTTCAGAACAGCTGCCTGGAAAATGGATACTGTAAAAGATGAAAAGAATTCAGTTCCAGGATGTTCCAACCAATGTTAGGACACCGAGAGGAAAAGTATCCTGTTTGAAGTGCGAATACAGTTCGCTGCACGCTTTCATTCCGTAGGAATTTAAAGCAATCAGAAATCAAGAAAGAGCACGAAGTTTGTTTGCCTAGAACCACACAAGTTTTGTGTGTGTGTATGTGTACACACAAACACACATGCACGCACACATGCACACACGCACACACACACACGCACACACATGCACACATGCATATGCACGCACACACGCACACACATGAGTGTGCGTGTGTGTACACACGTGTACACACGTGTGTGTGTACATGGCCTGAAATTTTGTGAGGGCGCTAGTCGATTACATTGACCCCAGCGTTTAACTAGTAGTCATATTATCAATTCCAAAAGGATTAATGGCAAAGTCGACCTTGGTGGCACTTGAACTCGGAACGCAAAGACAGACGACATGCCGCAAAGCATTTTGTCTGGCGTGCTAATGATTCTGCCAGCTTGCCACACTTGTGTATGTTAACCATAAATCGTCATAAGCACCATTGAACAGTGACATTCAATATGA
This sequence comes from Octopus bimaculoides, assembly GCF_001194135.2. Lineage (NCBI taxonomy): Eukaryota > Metazoa > Mollusca > Cephalopoda > Octopoda > Octopodidae > Octopus > Octopus bimaculoides. The sequence continues at coordinate 57,150,741 of NC_068982.1, read as the reverse complement.
TATATTAATACGTTCCGGCAGATGCGAATGTGAATGCGCTAATCGCTGTTTGTGTCGTCACAGGAAAATGAATTCTTTTTTCCGATGAGAATGTGTTCATAACCCACTCAATTCATTAGCACATGACATTCTGGTAACCATTGTTTCACCATGTTGTGCCTCATCTGCCAATGCACCCGGGCTATTGACTTTAAGAATAGCTAATGTTCTTGTTTATAATTTCAGGGAACAAACTGTTGCTTATCCGTACTGATATTTGCCATCCTATAATGACTCCTCATATGCACGGTATGCAGCGAAATTTCAAAGCGATGAGTTGCATATTTCTTCTTCATACGTGTCGGCAGATTCGGACGTACTTAACGGCATTTCGTCCGTCTTTACGTTCTAAGTTCAAATTCCGCAGGGATTGACTTTGCCTTTCATCACTTCGGGATCGGCAAAGTAAATACTAGTTGAACACTAGGGTCAGTGTAATCGTCTTGGCCCTCCCACCAAATTCCAGGCCCTGTGTCTATAGTAGAAAGGAGTTTTGATATCTGTAATTACATTGAGAGCTTTTGTATGTTCATGTGTATTCATACTATAAATAGTAATACGTGAAATACAATGTAAAAGAAACAGTGTTTAAATGTAGCTATATCAGTTTGTTTAGAAGTTGAAGCATTATGCACATCAGACCGTACAAAAAACTTAGCGGCAATTCGTCCGTCTGCACGTTCTGAGTTCAAATTTCGCCGAGGTCTGCTTTGCTTTCACCCTTTAGGGGTCGATAGAATAAGTACCAGTTGAGCACTAGTGTCGATCTAACTGGCTTAGCCCCTTCCCCGAAACTGCCGACCTTGTTCCAAAATTTGAAACTAATATTATTTTACCAAAGTGTTTAAATAACTGATAGTTTTAGGAAGAAACAATCTTTAGTTCTTGCCTGTACCTGTGAAATGAACGCAGGTCAGCAAACAGATATGCAGACCTATGATGAGCCTCTATGTAATAGATAGCCCTTAAAGAAACATCAGCGAAATTTATCTAAAAAATCACGTGTGATATATTTTCAAGAAGGAAATAAAGGACAAATTGAATAATTTTGCCTGGGTTCAACCATGCCTTAAAAGATGAGGCAACCACGGGTAGAAAGTCTTTAATCGTAGATACGTTTGGATTAGGATTGACCTGAAGCTAAATAACAACTACCCGCAAATCTGACTATGGGTCTAAACAACTACAGAACAACCGCACCTACAACAACAACAACAGCGCCCACAACAACAACCACACCTACAACAACAGGTACACTTACAACAACAACAGCGCCTACGACAAGAACCAGAACACCTACGACAACAACAACTTGAACAACAACTTTTCCTGAATGACTACCCTGATTATCAGCTATTTCTCTTAACCTAATTGGTGAAGGTAACTTTTACACAATTTACTGAGTCTGTAAAACAATTCCAAACTACTTACGTGGAAATTTAGAATTTACCATTAGCACATCATCACAGCTGAAACAAGCTGTGACTGTGTTCATAGCAATTTATTCAGCAGTAAGCTCTTCCTAAGATTGCATCCGTGCACTAAAATCTGAACAGTTTGTCAAGAGTTTAATTAGTTAGTCAGATGTAGTGTATGGCCCATTAAAATCACTGTTGATTAGTCTGTAAGTTTCGCGAAGAGCGTGATAAGAATATGACACCAATTGAACTGTACTTGTCGCTACTTATTAATAAAGTTATCATCTATACATATATTCTAAGATACTGACGCGTTAATAGGAGTCAAATATGATACATAGCGAGCATGATAAATACGCTCACCGAACAAACGAATTCGGTAAATACACAGTCATTTAGGCACTCTTGTGTGTGTGTGTGTGTGTGTGTGTGTGTGTGAGAGAATGTGTGTGTGTGTGTGTGTATGTATATATAGAAAGAGAGAGAAAGAGAGAGAGAGAGAAAGAGAGAGAGAGAGAAAGAGAGATAAGGGATAGATATATGTAGTTGGTGTGTATATGTATACACACACACACACACACACACACACACACACACACACACACACATATATATATATATGAATACATTTGTATGTAAGTATCTCCGTGCCTAGAAATATGATGATTTTATTGACAGCAACTTCGACTTTTCACTGATACTGGCTTCTTTCTTCCAGCTTGAAGAAGCCACCACTGGCGAAACTTCGAAGTAACTGTCATTAGAATTATAATAAATACTAGACTCTACACATGCATTGAACCCTGTATTCAACCAATATTCCTTGATTAAATGTATTTTAAAAAAAACATTTATATTGAAGTATATCTGTGAGTAGGATTAATGTGTTGTGTTATTTTGTTGAAAGGTAATTATATTTCATAAATATTCTCTGATTGATGTTATGTAGTTCAGCGTGGGACAGTGATTGAGTAAATTATGTGCTATATCAATGGGTAGCAACTGTGCTGTGTAGAATATGAATTTTTTTGAGTTATTTAGTGCTATAGTCGGGTATTGATTAAGTGTCAGTGTCTTCTCGGAATAGGGTTTATCACTGCCGTCAGCTAAACGGAAGGCACTCAGTTCGAACCTGTTGGTGATAATATGTACTTTTTCAGTAGTGGTTAGTGGTTATGAAGTTCGACTCGTTGTCATAAAATCGTGGGTTCAACTCCCGAACGGTGCGTCGTGTTCATGAATACTGTGCTTCATTTCAAGGGTAATGAGAAGCAACTGAACGCTGGATCAGCTGTCAGGTCATCAATGTTCTACTGAGTCTGAAGGGCAAGGAGGATGTAGTAATTCTACTCCTCGTTCTTTCTAAGCATAAGTCTGACCCAGCCATGAAGCAAGATATGTTGCAGCAACAGAATAAACTGTTCGGAATTATAAATGTATTTCAGTTGAATGATTACTTTCGTTATACAAGAAAAAAAGCAGTTTGAATGATTAATAGATGTTGGTGTCGGTATGTATAATATACCTCGAGCCCTAATTCTACACAAATCTTGCGAGTGACGCCGATATACGAAGTTCCCAGTTTTATCGTTAAAAGCACGAAACTGGGTATTAGTATTTTCGGTCGATAATTGATGAAGTATTAGGGTCTTAGTGTCTGTCCTACGTGCACGCTTTGTAGTATTTAATGCATTTTTCATTTATGGAACAACTGAATGCCACGTATTCCGACTTTTGTTAACAGTAAGGAGTGGCTGTGTGGTAAGTAGCTTGCTTACAAACCACATGGTTCCGGGTTCAATCCCACTGCATGGCACATTGGGCAAGTGTCTTCTATTGTAGCCTCGGGCTAGCCAAAGCCTTATCAGTGGATTTGGTAGACGGAAACTGAAAGAAGCCCGTCGTATATATGTATATATAT
>NC_068982.1:57145536-57147331 GCF_001194135.2 Octopus bimaculoides | reverse complement strand
TATATATATATATATGTATGTGTGTGTGTGTGTGTGTGTGTGTGTTTGTGTCTGTGTTTGTCCCCCAACATCGCTTGACAACCGATGCTAGTGTGCTTAGGTCCCCGTAACCTAGCGGTTCGGCAAAAGAGTTCGATAGAACAAGTACTAGGCTTACAAAGAATAAGTCCTGGGGTCGATTTGCTCGACCAAAGGCGGTGCTCCAGCATGGTCACAGGTATGAAACTGAATATTAGTATTTTTGGTCGATAACTGATGAAGCATTAGGGTTCTTGTGTCTGTCCTACGTGTACGTTTTGTAGTATTTAATGCATATTTCATTTATGGACTAGCTGAACGCCACACATCCCGAATTCTCTTAACAGTAAGTTTGTATATATATTTATATATATGGGGAGGGTGCATGTACGTCTGTATATATACTGAGAGAGAAAAATAAGATAGAAAGGGAGAAGAATAAATAAATAAATAGATAGGTGTGGAGGATTTCTGCGCAATTTACAACAACCAAACTCCTCTCCTAGTTGATGAACCCGAAACTACAGTAGGAGTCACTTTTCTGAAGTGTTCTTGGAGAGAGGTCCACCATCATATGTCAGTTTGTAAAACTAAAGAAACTAAGCATTCTTCTTCCGAAAGAACGCTCGCTACAAATATTGCTGTGATAAAAGCCCTATACATATACATACATACATTTGTGTGTGTGTGTGTGTGTGTGTGTGTGTGTGTGTGTGTGTGTGTGTGTGCGCGTGTGCGTGCGTGTGTGTATGCTTTCGTCTCCAAACTGGAGCGAACAGCAATTATTCTATATCATCAGCTTGTAGAATTGCTGCGATATTTCTTAATATGAAATAAATAGTTGTCTTAATAATACACAAGTAAAGAATATTTACCCACCAATGCAGTGTTGAGAGCTAATTCTTAATGTTCGATATTTACGTATATATGTATTTACGGTTGCAGCCAGTTTTTCAAGCTGTGACGATGTAAACTCTGTCTTTCTTAAACTTCTCTTTTCCTATACCATCCTGATGAAGGATTACATCTGAAACGTTAGATATTCCACTCCTCATGGCAATTTCACTGCACGTCCTTTCACTTTTTTGTGTACAAACACACACACATATAAGTACACAGACAGACATAGTTTCGGCTTCATAATTCAATATAAGTTCTTCTTGAAACCTGCCGCTAGTTATGAAATATAGAGTTTTGAGCAAGAAACTCGACCTGCAAAATGCTATGTAAGAATTCTTGAATTGAGATATTATTTACTCACTTGCTTTTGTGTCTCTCATTTTGTTTTTTTATGTTTGCAAGCTATGTAGATCATTCATACAAACGCGTAGACATGCACACACACACACACACACACACACACACACACACACACACACACACACACACACACACACACACACACACACACACATACAATTTAATATGTAAGTCCAAATATATAAAATATATAAAAGTTTGCACACAACATTTTATGCACTCCATACTCATGCAAGTACACACACGTATATAAATATATGCATACATACAAACATACACACACATATACAGGCACAAACACACGCATACACACACACACATATATACATATGCGTAGATATATGTATGTATATTTGTGTATACGGGTTATATATATATATATATATATATATATATTTATGTATGTATTATATATATAATACATATGCTAAAAGTATTACAAATATACAATATATAATATATATTCACACACACAAACACACACACATACACATAGCATATATAATATATATATATA
>NC_068982.1:57142856-57143720 GCF_001194135.2 Octopus bimaculoides | reverse complement strand
ATATATATATATATATATATATATACATACATGTATATTTATATATACCTGTGTATATATGTATGTATCAATGCATATATTTATGTATGTAATACACAGCCGCAGACACACACACACATACACACACACACACAAATGGATTGAGAAAGTGCTGGCGGAGGAAATGATTGCGTTTGTATGTACATTTGTATATTACTTAGCATTATTTCAATTTATTTATATTTTCTGGCTTTACAGTTAGGTAATATTTATCAGTGTTTTCTATGTGTTTGTTGTTGATGCTTTTATTTTCTTGTTTCTTCTGTTCTTGTTGTTGTTCTCATTGCAGCTATTTCATTTATTTGTTGTAATTTGTTTTAACTTCACTATTCTATTGTTGTTGTTGTTGTTCTTACTGTTGTTGATATTTCTGTTGTCTTCTACATTTTCATGCATTTCTTCGTCTTTTCTTAATCACTTTCTTTTGGTTGGTGGCTATTTTCTTTTATTTTGTGTTACTATACCCTATTTCGTCTTTGTCTTACTACCGTCCGTTTGGTGAGCGTTCACACAAACACGCATCCACTAGTGCGTGCGCACTTTCATATATGTAAAGACACACACACACACACACACATATAATTATATATGTTTATGTATATATATATATATATAACATAAATAATATATAATTATATGCATATATCCATACATATATGTACATACCGACATACTATATGTATACATACAAGCATATATGGGTACAGGAGATATATATATATATATACATATGCATACACACACACACATATATACATACACATATATACATACAAACTCATACATACATACATACATACATATATATATATATATATATATATA
>NC_068982.1:57140585-57141412 GCF_001194135.2 Octopus bimaculoides | reverse complement strand
GAGAGAGAGACAGAGAGAGCGAGAGAGAGACAGAGAGAGCGAGAGAGAGAGAGACGTATATATGTATGCATAGATAGATAGATAGATAGAATTACAGATAGATAATCAAACACAGAGACAGATAGATATTTATATACGCATATGCATACATTCGTGCATACATATGTGCTTGCTCGTCTGTATTTATATGTGTTTATGCGGTCATATCTATATTCGTATGAAAGAATGCGTAGGCATTCACATACACAATCACACAGAATAATAAACATGAAAGTATAAGTATAAAGTATAATCAGCGTATCATTGTGGTTATTGTTGTTTTTATTGTTGTTGTTGTTGTAGTTTTTATTGCTTTCGTCCCAGATAACTCTAGTTTTATAATCGCAGCGGTTACACTCTTGACAAATGCGCAGGCAAGGCGGTGAGTTTTTGTAATCACGTGGTTTCGGATTCATTACGACTGTGCAGCACCTTAAGCAGGTTTCTTCTACTGTAGGCCTGGCCTAATCAACGGCTTGTGAATGGATGTGGACGACAGGAGCAATGTGGAATCTTGTCGTATATACGTACATACATACATATATGTGTGTGTGTGTGTGTGTGTGTGTGTGTGTATACGGTGCTTACTTCAGCTATGTAACTACATCCGTACACCCGTGCTGTTTGTTGGTGATATTTCTCCTTCTCTGCACATTTCCGTTTTCGTTTCTGATGAAGAGGTATGTTCGAAACGTCAAAAATCGTCTCTTTTTACCGACCGTCCACGTCCTCTTTTTGTTTTTTTTAATTTTTAACGTTTGATTATTCGATTTAACTACATATGTATC
>NC_068982.1:57134644-57140369 GCF_001194135.2 Octopus bimaculoides | reverse complement strand
TATATATATATATATATATATATATATATATATATATATATATTTGTGTGTTTGTGTATGAGTGCTTTGCGTGCGTGTTTGTTGCTCCCCACTTGAAAATCGGTGTTTGTTTGTTTACTCATACATATATACATACGTATTACTATAAAATATATATATAATAAGAGTCTCAGCCAAGTGCATCGCTCATGTGATAACGCACAAACAATTTTAAATAATATTACATAATACGATACGTTCACCTGGTTTTAATAGGATGTAGACACCCATATAATCACTTCCATTGCATTATACTAATGTAAAGTGCTGCGCTCTTCGTAGATATTTATAAATTTCTCGCATTATTAATTCCATCAATGCCTAAAAGTTATATTTCTAAGGTTTCACTGTTCAGATTTTTTTCATCTTTAAGTTTTCTATAATTATTCTGACAAACTCCGCTTCCATATTTCGACTTTGCGACGCCTTGAAATGTTCGACAAAATTTTAACAGTCTCCATTTTTCTCTATTTATCAATTTCCATCATCTTAATGATTACACTGTGTAAAGATTTTTCCTTGGGTAGCAACTGAAATTTCCTATTTGCTTACCCCTAGAAAGTATGAAGAATTGCTAATATTTTCTTCAGACTTTTGTTACATTTATTCAAACTCCAAAGAATCCCTCTCAACACATGGATATGATGCTCCCCCACTATTCATGCTCATGATCAGAGATGCACATATTGTCAGCCACTAAGGGACATGCCCAAGTGGTTATAGTCAAGCAACTGACAAGCGAATCTGTTGTCTGGAGCAGAATATTTGTTATAACGATATTTCTGCATCTGCAACTCAGTGCTGAATCTGTCTGAAATGTAATGAAAAATAGGTCAGTTTCAAAGCATTGATGTCCCAGTCACAAAAGCAAAGTTTGAATGAAATAGAAATCATTCCTTTTAATTTTTAGATAGAAGCAAATATGAAGTAACACTTATTGACCAAAAAAAAAAAAAAACCCAGAAAAAAGAAATTTTGTTACAGTGTTATTTTTCTTTTAATCAACAGGTTCAGTAATCTATATTATTTATAACATCAAGAAGGTATTTCATTGTTGAAATCACATCCATTCATATTCAGGAAGTTAAGCTAAAATCATGACAAGCTTTACAGATTCTTTGCCATGCAATCTTTGATAGACTTCCATTTGGAAAATATATATAAATGTGAAGACTGCAATATCAAATGCTAGTCTTCTTCAGTGCCAAATATAACTGCATATGAAGGATTGATTAGCAGTCGGATAGTGTTCATATATCCGGAACGAAGCAATTTCTTGACACATACACACTCAAACACGTTCACGCCCCACTACAAACACACACTGTGTGTGACTGAATAGAACTCAGTTCCAACTCTAGTCAACCAATATATTGACTCTTTCTATTTTTTATATAACTCATAATAGTCCGTCTACGAGCTAGAAAACTATGTACTCTTCTCTCCAAATCATTTAACTCCCTGACTTTCTTCTATGTATGTATATATGTATGTATGTCTGTATGTATGTATCTTCACTAAATAATTCCTTTCTCACAGGAACTGCAACTCTTTAACACCCTCCAGTTGTTTTCGAAAGTTTAGGTTAAACTTCACCCCTGTCTTCATTATCACTAATCTCAGACAACCAAAGCGTCTCTTGCTGGTTAATTGACTTTTTGTATCTAACAGGTAAATCCCGACCAAATCACATCTTATAAAAAACATGGTATATTCGATATTCTAGAAATAAAGAACGGGATACTCATAACGAAAAGGCTTTCATCAAAAGTCTGATTATTTGGTATAAATCTGTGTCTAAACAACAAGTTGCTTTCGCAAATGCATGCTTCCGGATTAGATTCTACAATGTAGAACCTTAGCAATTGTCTTCTTTCATAGCCTATTGTTAGCCAATATATATATATATATATATATATATATATATATATATATATATATATATATGTATGTATATATGTATGTATGTATGTATGTATGTATGTATGTATGTATGTATGCATGTATATAAATATACATAAAAAATACAAAAATGGGACAAGAACGCAAAACATCCAGACAGACGATACTAGGAAAACAAGGACAGGTCATTAGGATTTTTCTATCCTCAGTCGAGTTCCAGATTATCTTTGCAATTTCAGCTAGTTATACTCGAGATTGCTTCAATCTGGCCAGCCCAAGGAAAAAATAAACTAAGAGCATTAGATTCCTTGGAAGAAAGCAGCGAATGTATACGAAAACAAGGACGGAAAAAAGACCCAGAGAAATGTCACACAAATACAAATGCAATTAACAGGACATAATAACAGGTGTCATGTTTATATATGTGTCCGTGTGTGTTTAACTTTAGAAAAGGTTCAAATGCATTTTCTTACTACTTTCTTCAAAAGAATTATGTAGAATTAAGAATAGCGCCTAAATATCTAAAGGTATTTAAGCAAAATGAAACGACAGACCTATATATCAACTATGCCGTGCAACGTATTCGTTAATCTTTAATTTGTAAAGGGAATTCCAAATATTCCTTAGAAACTCAACATTGAGTGTTTTTGTACATGTTGTTGTATATGACTGTAGATTATTGAAGAATCTGCATTCAGTATCATCAATAACCGCGCTACATTTTGATTTGACGTGTTGAGCATAATTTCGAAATCCATGTGCCACGTATCGTAGATCTCATTCTATCAAAGCTTTGTAAGTGAACTTTGGCAGGTCGAAGCTGTGTGGAAGTCAGCTGGAGGAAGAACTTACTCGTGGATGCTTATAGCCGAGTCTTCTCTACTGTAAGTGCTGAAACCAAACGTCGTTTCTGAGTGTAACTTCTAGCTATAAGTCATAGAAAAACATAAAAAGAATAGTTGGCACATAATCCACGTCTTTTCTAGATGAGAAGCTGAAGAAACAAAAACCTACTCGAGTTTTAAACAACAACGTGGTCACAGTGAAAAGGTTAAACAACATCATCTTTCTTTTAGTTCTTTGTATAAAACTAGAGAGGAAATGTACTAGTTGTTGCCTCGAATCTGAGTGTGACAAGTAACCATCAATTCATCTCCATTAGTATTTTTATATATTATAAAATTTTCATCCATCATGCTCTATATCACCAATTGTCTTACCTTTTTTTCACTCTTCCAGTAAGATACAAATGATAAGGTCTCACCCTTTCAATTGTATGTTTAGTTTATTTCAGTCAGCAGACATTAACGGCAGTTATAAAATAAAACGACTAGGTTTGAGTGATCTAGCTATTTGGGTGTTGTCGTCAAGTTTTGTGCTTTGCAATGTCAGGAGCATATGCTATCAAAAAGAGTTAGAAATTCTCACTTAAAATTCATTATACGAGGTTTTAAGGAAAACTCAGAATTTCTGTTGTAAGCCAAAGTGTGTAAAAGTACATGAAAGACCATCCAGAAAATCAATATCACGGGTTTTTTTTTCTAAAATCTTCTGCATTATTTTGAGGTTTGCTAACATTAAAATCGGTGCTCAGCATCAATGCTTTTTATTTTGAAGAAAGTCTGTGCTTTTCTCCATCTATTTAACTAGACGGTTAAGGAATATATGTAAGTATATATATATATATATATATATATATATATATATATATATATATATGTGTATGTATGGATGGATGTATGTGTGTATGTATGTGTGTATGTATGTGTGTATGTGTATGTATGCATGTATGTATGTATGTATGCATGTATTTGAGCGACGTGATATACTTGGCTGCAGCAGTGTTAACACTCGATTGCACTCCATTTTAGATTCACTGCAGAGATCTAAAGTTTCTCTCACAACGGGCAGCGTCAATTTACCACGCTTTCATTTTTCTTTTTGCATAGGACAATGCCGAACTGTTATTTTATTTTCTTATATTTTTTATCTTCAATTTCTCTTACAGGGAACCAACTTTCTGTCAAAGGGACTTTAGTTTATTTCGTCGATTTATTTTTTTCTTGTTTGATATTTTAGAGATTTTTTTTTCTTTGGAAATACATCGTAAAATTCTGATTTAAAGCGGTCAACTGTAATAACTATCTGTTAAGTTTCCTCTCTTTCTATTTTGCTGAATAGTTGAGATACACGTAACAAGAATTGCAGCAGAATGGCTGCACAGGAAAGCAAGCTGGGTTTATAATATATTGGTCTATTCCTTTACGTTGACTGCTTTTGTTGAAATGTCAAAGCATACTATGCTTTAGTGCACTGCTAAAGAGTTCATTCTCTAGCGATCTAGCAACTCTATAATTATAAAACATTAAAATAAAAGAGTCATCAGAACGGATTCTAGTTTCTTGCTGCTACAGAAATAACTCACAGTTTCTATTGCTCTCGCTGAAAAACCACTTAACAAGTCGGACTGTTATGCATGACTGAGTTTTACTTTGCTTGTCAAATCGTGCAATAAACGTTTTATCTATTCGCAACTGTTCTGAGGCCACATCAGAAAAGGTACCTCATTCGCTCCAGCGAACGGATTCCAACGTAAACTCAGATTGCAGCAGTTGACTAACAAAGGCCACTTGATCAGATCAACAGAATACGCGGGAGAATTCGTAGTCGATACGGGTAGCAACAGAACACGTGCGTTGCTGGTTCATTGAAGCAGTAAATCATTTGAACAATTTCTTTGAATTTATTCGGCAGCCAATAGGATCAGTAGTAAATTGAAAACTGCTTTCTCAAATGTATGTGGACGAATAAATTCCGATTTACTAATGTGTCTGAGAAATCTGGTGTTCTTCAGAATTGATTCTCTTTAGTAAAGCTGAACCAATCATAGATTACATATGCAATTTAATTTGCTGAAAATTGCAATTCAAAGAAGAATGTCTCTGTTCTGCTGATTACCTCCTACACCTACGTTTATCTAATCGATCAATTACCAAAGAGTCTGCAAAGTTTTCAAAGGCATGATTCTCTTTGATAACAGAAGCAAATATTTATTTAATTTACACAGGTGAATTCTGTTGTAAAAGTAACAAGCTTAAATATCAGTGTGTAATTTAAGCACACCATTACAGTCTTACAGACTAATCTCCTTTCTCTGTCTTCGTTTCTCCTTTCATTTTCTCTAAGATCTTCTCACTCACGTTCACCTTATTCTAAACAGCTAAATTTTAAAACAACGATATCTTTTATCTCAAAATATTCTTTTCTGTTTTCCTTGAATGTATCACAATCTCAGTTGCATCAATCTTTCTATTTTTCTCTCTGTATGATTATCTAACTTAACCTGTATATATTTCAATAAAAGATTATTCAAATGTTTCGTTAGCACTTTTAATACTGCATAATTCATTTATGAACAAATATTTCGCAAAAAGATATACCGTTACTATTAAGATGTTAAGCCTAAGGCGATTAGCTGGCAGAATCGCCAGCACGCCAGACAAAATGCTAAGCGGCATTTCGTCCGTCTTTACGTTCTCTGTTCAAATTCCACCGAGGTCGTTTTTTTACCTTTCGGGGTCAATAAAATAAGTTCCAGCAGAACACTGAGGTCGATGTAATTGATTTGATCCCTTCCCCGAAATTGCGGGTTCTCTGCCAAAATCTGAAATCAATCGTAATTGACATTTACTATTTTTTTTTTTTTAGTTCAGCTTGTGGTTTGAATTTTTTTCACTCCTATTCAAGGCTTCTAGATAACCCCAAAATATATTTGACTATATAT
>NC_068982.1:57131339-57134581 GCF_001194135.2 Octopus bimaculoides | reverse complement strand
ATATATATGACAATATATATTGTAATGTAGGAATTGTAACATATTAAAAGTGTAATTCACGCAGTTCAAAGATTATTTGGTATCAAAATCATATTGATGTTTATTTATATCAAAAGTTGACAGATTTTCGCAGAGTCGGGATGAAACTTTGAATAGACTATCAGTTTTTGATATAATATACGTGGGTGCGTGTATATGTGTGTGTGCGTGTATGTATGTGTGTGTGTATGTATGTATGCATGTGAGTGTGTGGGGTGTGCCGCTAATCATTTTGCTCGGCGTGCTCACGATTCTACCAGCTCGCCGCCTTTAAATTTTTTTTATTCATAATGTTACGCAATAAGACTGTACAATAAATGTTCAATAAAGGCCGAGATTGAGAAACAACAGAACCACACCAGTAAGAAATACTTTTCTCCTCTAAATCCTTCCAACCCTTTTATGTATTTCAGAAATAGTAAGAGAAATTATTCGTTCTATTAGAGGCACAAGGCCTTCAATTTGAGGGTGGAGGGGGACTAATCGATTACATCGACTCAGTGCTTAACTGACACTTATTTCATCGACCCCGAATGAATAAAAAGGCAAAGCCGTTCTCGGTGACATTTGAACTCATTACGTAAAGCAAGAAAAAACCCGGCGTGCTGACGACGCTACCAGCTTACCATTGTAACAGTAGTAGTAGTAGTAGTAGTAGTAGTAGTAGTAGTAGTAGTAGTAGTAGTAGTAGTAGTAGTAAAGTAGCAGCAGCAGTAACAGAAGCAGCAGCAGTAGCAGCAGCGGAAGTAGTAGTAGTAGTAGTAGTAGTAGTAGTAGTAGTAGTGTTTTGTTGCTGTTGTTGGCATTATCATTTGTTTTGTGTTCAGCCCTTCTGACCGATGAAAAAAGATTACTACTACTACTACTACTACTACTACTACTACTACTACTACTTTTATTATTATTATTATTATTATTATTATTATTATTATTATTATTATTATTATTATTATTATTATTATTATTATTAATGTATTCCGATGTTGTTTATGATGATCTTGTTTATGGTGTCGTTATCGTTTTCCGAATAATCGATGTCTTTTGCGAAACGAGTGTTACCATGGAAATTGCAAGATAGCATTCATTGACACTGCAGTTCAAACGATCATCATACTTTTGCGTCCGATGGGCCTTTTTTATTATATTTTATTATATTTCATGTAAGAAATACAGAATGAAAATTTCTAAACTGTATTCACACACTTGTGTATGCATATGCGTACACACAAGTGTATGAATACAATTTAGAAATATAGAACCTTTATCTCTCTCTCTCTCTCTCTCTCTCTCTCTCTCTCTCTCTCTCTCTCTCTATCTATCTATCTAACTGTCTGTCTGTCTGCCTGTCTGTCTGTCTGTCTGTCTGTCTGTCTGTCTATCTCTCTATCTATCTTTCTACCTCGACTCCATAGTGTGTTTGTGTGTGTGTGTGTACTGATACAGTGACATGCAAATGGTATCATACAGAAACAGAGATTAATAACAAACACACAAAAATATGTCTGTGTGTATTTGTATGTGTACACGTATGCAAAGTGGGAGAGAGAGAGAAAGAGAGAGAGAACAAAGGAGAAAGGGAGAGAAAGAGAAGGAGAGAGACAGAGAGGGAGGGAAATGAAGGGACGTATAGGAAAGATACACGGTAAGAAGAAAAAAGATTACAGGGAACAGATTGAAACTTCAATATATTTATACGTATATACATATATGTGTATATGTAAATATTTATATACATATGTGTGTGTGTGCGTGTATGTGTATTAATGTGTACATGTATATATATATATATATATATATATATATATATATATATATGTGCACACATATGTGTATATGAAAGTGTATATATATATATATATATATATATGTGTGTGTGTGTATATATAAACATATATGTATATGCACATTTGATTTTAAATCAAATTTACAAACAATTTCATAGAAGTGCAACTGGGTGTGTGTATGTGTGTGTGTGTGTGATAAATAAAATATCAATATAATAGCACATGTGCTATAATATTATTTTACAAATGTACAAATACTCACACAAACACATACACTCATATCCTGTTATCCTGTACGTGAATTTATATATGTGTGTATTGGAGTGTGTTAATGTGTATGCGTGTGATTGAGTATTTTTCTTCTAATATTAACCAAATAAAAATTATATATATATTTTTTTATTTCCTGTGAGTTTTCTTCGTTGGATTTATGGTTAAATAATTGATGTTATCACCTGAGAAAGGTCTGGTTATAGATTTTTCAATAAAAATATTAAAGCGATAGACAGTCCCGTGCCAAAGTCATTGGTGAGTTGCTCCGAAAAATCTGTTCTAGTGTGAGACAAAATTGATATCTAGATAGTTTTTCCTGACCGTTTGTTGCCCGTGTGATAAATAATTTCTGCTATATTACTCACCATGTTCATCATTATCAAACAGAAAACATAAACTGGAATATATAAAAGAGAAAAAAAAAATCAATATACATGCTTTCAACCCGGAGTTATTTTCCGGTCTTATTTATTTCCATATAATATTAATCTTACCCATATTGTTTATTGTTTTTTTGTTTTTTTGGGGGGTTTTTTTAAAAATTATTTTCTATATTATTAGTTCTTACACCACATTTCTCTTCCAGAATATGTTTGAAATGAGTGAGCGATTGGCAATCTGGGCTATTAAACAGCTTTCTTGTTTTCTCATACCTACATACATACACACACACACACACACACACACACACACACACACACACACACACACACACACACACACACACATATATATATATATGTATATATGTATATATTTATATATGTATATGCATATAAATATATATATATTTATATATATATATAAATATATATATATATATATACACATATCTATACATACATACATACATACATACATACGCACACACTTAAAAGGAGAAATTGATATACTCGCGCAATATGAGAGTGAGTTTAAGACGAAAAACAAGATACAAAATAACTAAGAGAAGAATTTGGGGTAATATTGTCTTAGAAGTGTAGAAGAGAATAAAAGCTTCTCGATTTCTTATTTCCTATTGTTTGTTATCATACAGTAATTTCTAGCAGCCTGGAATAATTACTACTGATATTTTATAATATGTATATATACATATATACATACGTATATATATATATATATATATATATGTGTGTGTGTGTGTGT
>NC_068982.1:57130682-57131329 GCF_001194135.2 Octopus bimaculoides | reverse complement strand
GTGTGTGTGTGTGTGTGTATGTGTGTGTGTGTGTATGTGTGCGTGTGTGTATTTAAATTCGTGCATACGCATTGTTTGTTTTTGATTTTTCGAATACACAGTATCGTAGAGTCAGTTGGGCACCCTCTGTGAGTTAAACAGCACTATGATGCAATTCAATCTGCCAGAAATTTGGAAACGACCTGTTACACTGCTTGGCATTCGTGCCGGAAGCTCCGATACGAATATTTCAGTATTTGGGTATCAATCCGAGGACTGTGAAATCTGAGATGTACCGAGAGTGATCAAAATCAAATATCCAGCCAACTTCATGGTGCTAGGAATGATCACTAGTACTGGCGACACGACCAGGAAGACCCTATTCTGGCAACAGGATTCTGCACCATGTCATACAAGCAGGGGAACCCAGTCATGGCTGTCAGACAATTTATGCGACCACATCACCCCAAACATCTGGCCACTTACTCCCCAGACTGCAACCCCGCTGATTACTATAGGTGGGGCGCAGTTAAGCGAGAGACCAACAAAATTCCTTATAACACCTAAGATGTACTGAAGGCCAGGATTATAGCAGTATTTGCGAACTTAAACAAGGAGACCGTACGGACGAGTTTCAGGAGATTCCGAAGTCGTCTGGAGGCCATAGT
>NC_068982.1:57128044-57128694 GCF_001194135.2 Octopus bimaculoides | reverse complement strand
ATATATATATATATAGAGTGGGAAGACCTGGAAATGGGGGGGGGGGGGCGCATATTTTTTGGACATATGTCTATGTGCCCAACATAGACCAACTGTCAAAAAGTATGGCCGTCCCAACTGCATGACCTGAATCAACCATATTGAAGACACAGAATACAAATTCAAATCTAGAAAAAAATCACTCTACATGTTCTTCAAGGAATTTAAGATACGCTATCAAATATTAAGGACTTAGTGGAGATTACATAGGTGAAACAAAGCTTACTCTAAGAAACAAACTGACCATTCACCGACAACAAATACGGGACCCCAGTACTAGACATGCTCCACTAAGTGGACACATATATATGCATTTATATATCAGAGTTTCACGTTCCCGTTCGTCGGACAGTTTAGATTGAGAATCTAAATCTCAATTCAAACTATCCGACAAACGGGAACGTGAAATTCTGAGTACCAGTTTTTGTGATATTTTTGTGATGTCTTTGCTGCTTTAGTAATAACAAGGATATTACTCTACTTCCGATATTCGAGTACTATTTTTTCCCGCATTGTTTCATGTTTATGTGCTTACTTTGGTACACACACACACACACACACAGACACACACACACGCACACACACGCACGCACGCACACACACACACACAC
>NC_068982.1:57126070-57127211 GCF_001194135.2 Octopus bimaculoides | reverse complement strand
TACATACATACATATATACATACATATATGGAAATATACACAAAAATCTATCCAGTACCATCAGTTATAAGTAGAGATATACGAACTTATAGATTTTTTTCCTACTCAAGTTTTTCCTTCAATTCGGGCTTTCCAGTAAAGGAAATAACTTCAAAATTTAAAGAACGTATTAGCACTATAATTAAATAAAGAAATAAAGTAAATAAATAAGATCGCAGCAACAACGAAAAATAGGTATTAAAATGAATCGCTGCAAGTTATAGACAGATCAGTGTTAGCAATGCTAAAGTAAGCGAGGATGCCTGAAAGTGGGTGATCAGAGTTAGCAAAAAATGCAAAGACAATAAGAAACAAGAAAATAGCATAATATAGAGACTGCAACGAGAGTTAGCAGCATGGATATAATCACAAGGACCAAGGAAATAATCAGAATAACGCAACAAAAAATATTAAGATTTGAGCAAGAGTATTACCGCAGTTAGTAACAAGAGTTTGAATGAAGTTGACATCTAGACTATAATGAGAATCGGCGGCAAAGAACGTATGAGTTAGCTCCAAGAATATGACCATAGCTACAAGAGAGTGCTACTACAGCACCCTCTCGACTATCGCAGGAGTTACGCTCCGAAACCCCCGGCAATAGGCGGAAATCCGCGAAGTAAAAACAGTAGTGTACTGTATATCTTTTTTTATTATTTTTATAATTTGTATATTATTAAGAATAAAAAGTTTTGAATGGTATAACAATGCACTATAATACAAAAAATGGACTATATACCTTTTGTAATTTAGTTATCTATAGTCCGATGATATTTCGGAATACAATTCCTTCTTCAGATATTCTTAGATGAAGTCTACACAATGCTTCAAGCGAACTACAATACTCTTGTATATTATTATTTTATTATAAATGCAAAGCAATAACACACATTCGCCTCATGTGTTTCGTTACCATACAGAATGTGCGATTCTTTCTCTACTCATCTACAGTACACTACGTATTTTCTTTTAATATATTTTAATTAATGTGTTATACAGTGCAGTACCGTACTTTAAATTTTAGGCGTGAAAATGCTTATTTAACCACGTAAATAATTAAAATCTAAACAAATATAAGTACCTATCAATCGCAGAAACCCGC
>NC_068982.1:57122362-57124967 GCF_001194135.2 Octopus bimaculoides | reverse complement strand
ATAATAATAATAATAATAATAATAATAATAATAATAATAATAATAATAATAATAATAATAATAATAATAATAATAATAATAATATTTTAAAAGGATTCACGTAACTATTCACAAAGGTAAACAGTCAAGACGAATAGCGCGATTCGATTGTAATAGATATTTTATTGTTTGAACAATATTTCGACAGTAAGCCTGTCTCTTTGTTGAGTTCAAAATAAGAAGTCATAAAAATTCAAATTTATAGAAATTTAAATATGAACGAGAGCAACCAGCGCCCACACGTTGATGGAATGACATCATCAGTCTTTAAGTTTTAATTATCTAACAGAAAAAGACAGAAAAAAAAAGATAGAAAGAAAGAGGAGAGAAGAAAGAAAAGAAAAAAGGAATATTTTTATCGAACAGTTTTGTATAAATTTGATGATATTCTCCTGTCTTTTAATTCAATCTCATGCATTTTGAGAAGCAAAAGTGAAGCAGATTCAGAATATTTTCTGAGAATATGCACTTTGAAGTCTTTTTCAAAAGTGTAGCCGTTTGAAGCAAAATGCTCGACAAGTTCCGTCGAACTGCTGTTGTTGCGTCTGACGTCATATCTGTGTCATTAAATCTTTTGTTTAATTGTTCTGTTATACAACCAACATAAATCAAGTTGTGTTTCGTGCATTCTGCCGCGTACGCCAAATGGGAATCTCCACATATCCCACCTTCTGTATAAATCATAACATTTCTGTTATGATTCCTGATGGAATTCACTTGACTCATGTTGTTGTACAATGAACAGGGCTCACATCTCATGCGGCTGTTTTTCAAGGTATAGCGTGTAGATACTCCAATGTTAGTTTTCTTGGAGTCACAAATAGAGGTCAATAATTCTCTTATATTCTTATTCCATCTAAAGGCTACAATAGGCGGCTGAGGAAATATCTGTTTGAAACAAGGATATTTTTCACCACATGCTGGTAACTTGCATGCAACACTTTTGAAATGCCAGCGAAAGTCATCAGTATTGTAACGAATTAGATCCGATCGCGGAAAAATTATAAATACATCTGCTCCCAAAACATACCACTACAAGCGAAACCATCTACTAGAAGAAGATCAGAGAAACTGTAAACCAAATTCCTTTTTTTACTCTTTCCATTTCACCCTTGTTTTTCTTCAGTATGACTCGTCGACCACCACTAAAATCAATGAACTTTGTACATTCAAACAAATTGATACACAGTTTTAATATTATTGACTGCTATAAACACTCAAACTTACACCTGTTCTCCTAATTCACAATGCTAAATTTATATGTTTTGAACATGTTAATTTATCAACATTGAAACATTTTACTTTGTCAACATTGAAACATTTTCATTTGTCAACATTGAAACTTTTAAAGATGTTTTTCTAATTCATAACTTTACCATTGATAAACAAAAAATATTGTTGAAAGCAGTTTGATATATATGTAAATAAATGTATTTTAAACATTTAAGAGTTTTTGAAATTTAGGTGCATTTTCAACAACACATTTTCCTGTTTTTCCTGCATAGAAATACCACCCCCTCTTTTGTTTTATATATATACTTTAAGTGTGTTTATGTTGAACGCGTTATAAGTTGAGGTATTCATCTCGAGAAAGTATCTCTTATAGGCACGTAGTGCAAAAAGCACTGAAACATAGCAGGCGAAGGTCGGCCAGCATTTGTGGTGAATTTTTGGGATCTGGATTTCTGAATGTTAGCTTCATCAGCAGTATATATTTGAATTGGGAGTTATGCAACATATTACGAAATCTAATTGTATTATGCTTATGTCAGAATAAATACTCTTACCAGATAACTCATTCGTCTGTTTTTATCATATAATACATATATATATGTGGACATATATATATATTCCTTCTATCCGGACCTCTCCTCCTCTTTCTGACGAAAAGCCATGTAAAAACATTATACACGCACTCTTTTTTCCGTCTTATAATTAGAGTGAACCTTATACATTCCATGTGTACGTCATTTTGACTTTTGTTGCTTTGCTATTTTTATTTTTCGATTTGCCTATATATGTATTTGTATATGTAAATGTGCTCATTTGAGCGTGTTAGTGCATGTGTATGTAAACTATTATACACACACACGAACAGGTGTTAGGGGATCACCAAATAATCTTTCCAATATATATAGATATAAACGTAAAATACGCACTTCAGATAGCAGTATAATAAACTGTCCGTAATAATAATAATGATAATAATAATAATAATAATAATAATAATAATAATAATAATAATAATAATAATAATAATAATAATAATAATAATATCTCTGGGCAGCCAGTGATAATATGATCTATTGGACAAGAAACGATAAATCATATTATCTCTGGCTGCCCAGTCCTGGCTAAGAAGGAATATATTCACAGACATGACAGAGCTGGGACCTATATACACTGGAAGCTATGCCAACACCATGGAATAACAACAGAAAAAAGATTGTATAAACACACGCCAGAAAAGGTCACAGAAAACGAGAAAGCAACCATACTCTGGGATATGCCAATACACACAGATAGAGAAATTAAGGCCAATAGACCAGATATAGTTGTCAAAGAT
>NC_068982.1:57114506-57122100 GCF_001194135.2 Octopus bimaculoides | reverse complement strand
CAAACCACAGCACATACCCAAGGCGCACAGAGCTGCGCTCGGTAGTGAAGTGAAAGCACGTTATAAAAATAAAACTACTGAATAATAATAATAATAATAATAATAATAATAATAATAATAATAATAATAATAATAATAATAATAATAATAATAATGATATACAACCGTGGAAATGCACTAGTTGTAATATTTTGTGTGAGGGAAACTTTTCAAAGCGACTAGTGCGTTAAAATAACGTAGGGCTTTGCTCAGAATGCCAGTGAGTCACTACATATGAGGTCTCGACTTAATTTGGTCTCCTCGGTGGCGAATACCTCGGATATGCTGAGCCAAATTGAAAAAGTCTGTTCTTATGTAGAAATCGGTAAACAAACCAATCTAACCAAGCTTGATATAAATCGATATAGGCACTTGAAACAGAATCGATTAAAATACCGGTATATATAACATTTATAATGTATATAGAAACGTGGAAATTGAACAGGAAGCAAAATTTTGTTACGAAGGAACAGATTTTTGAATTTTCTCGTATAAGTATAAAGTGCAGACAGACGGCTCCATCAAGCATAAGAACAGAAATGTGAAAATTCTCTCCATTACAGTATAATGTAGTTCAATATGACCTCTGTTGTATCTGGGCTTTGTC
This sequence comes from Octopus bimaculoides, assembly GCF_001194135.2. Lineage (NCBI taxonomy): Eukaryota > Metazoa > Mollusca > Cephalopoda > Octopoda > Octopodidae > Octopus > Octopus bimaculoides. The sequence goes on along the minus strand of NC_068982.1, from coordinate 57,121,454 downwards.
TGAGAATATACGTAATAATGCCAACACTAGGTGCCAATGTTTTATATAGGTCTGATCGATCATCGAACGATATAGTGCTAAGTAAGTTTCGATCAGATCAATCAAGGCGTGACCTATGATAAAGCGCCATTTTCTCTCTGATCGATTAGAACATGACATTGGACTAAGCAATGGTTTCAATATAATGGTATCTGAAATATATAAGAAAGAAATTGCAAAATGTTACACTTCAAATAAAACGGTTGAATGGTTATGTTCTGAACATTAAATATGCATGAACTGTGTGTATATGTATGTATATGCGTATTTTCGGTGTTTGTGTATTTGTTAATGCATATATGAGCGAAAGCACGTGGCTTAATGGTTAGGTAATTTGGTTATTGTTCATGAGATTGTGAGTTTGATTCCGGGCGGCTCATTGTGTCCTTGAGCAAGGCACTTTATTTCACGGTGCTTCAGTCCACTCAGCTGGCAAAAATGAGTTGTACTTGTATTTCAAAGAGTCTGCGTTGTAATATTCTGTGTCCCGCTGAATCTCCATTAGAACTGCGTGTCTGTGGAAAGCTCAGTCACTTGCACGGTAATTTCACGAGCAGGCTGTTCCGTCGTTCAGATCGACTGGAACCCATGTCGTTGTAACTGACGAAGTGTCAGTTAATGTATGTATTTATATGTATTTGTACATGTAAATGTGTGTATGTGCTTATTTGAGCGTGTTAGTGCATGTGTATGTGAACTATTAGGTGGAGGCGCAATGGCCCAGTGGTTAGGGCAGTGGACTCGCGGTCATAGGATCGCGGTTTCGATTCCCAGACCGGGCGTTGTGTGTGTTTATTGAATGAAAACACCTAAAGCTCCACGAGGCTCCGGTAGGGGTTGGTGGCGAACCCTGCTGTACTCTTTCCCCACAACTTTCTCTCACTCTTACTTTCTGTTTCTGTTGTGCCTGTAAATCAAAGGGTCAGCCTTGTCACACTGTGTGACGCTGAATATCCCCGAGAACTACGTTAAGGGTACACGTGTCTGTGGAGTGCTCAGCCACTTGCACGTTAATTTCACGAGCAGGCTGTTCCGTTGATCGGATCAACTGGAACCCTCGACGTCGTAAGCGACGGAGTGCCAACAACAACATGTGAACTATTAGACACACACGAACAGGTGTTAGGGGGTCACCAAATAATCTTTACAATATATCTGTTCCATATTTGTGCCATATTATTTATTTAAGATCCTAAAACTATTTTTGAACAATTGCAATGATTTTAATTTCTAATGGAAAGATATAACTATAATAAACGTTGAAGCAAATTCGTTATATTAATTTAGTAAGCTTTTTTATATTTCTCTTTAGTAAAACTATTGCAAACCTTAGCTTTTATTAATCAATGTAAATGGTGAGACCTCTTCCTTCACCGATAATTCCATCATTATTCAATTGAGGACAATGCTACGCACAGTAGATAGTTAAAGTCTGTTCTATTCCTGCACCTCGCCATCACAACACTCATGTTACAAAAAACATTCCAGCCGAAAGGAATAACAGAAGTTTTTTCAGAACAAGTTTGGTAAGCTTGAAAGCATTCCTCTCAGCCCGATTCGATTTCTTTTCTGAGGCAGGTGTGTCTGTATATCTAGACGTTTATTATATAATCTATTCTGTCACTAACAAGACGATAGTGTGTAATTTGTGGGAGATTTGACCAATGGGAAGCTCATTTTTGACAAGAGCACCCTTGTTGGTTCTCTAGAATAATGCTATATTCTATAGTGCACCATACAATGGATTACATAAAATAGCTAAAATGTTATCTTACCCTTTATACCACATAAATTTATCTTATCTCGTTGACATTTTCTTTAATTTCAATGTTGAATAAATATTTCGGTGTTTTGGCTGCTACTGAAAGTAATGTCGAATTCCATCGTGTTTATATCGAAGCAGGTGCTTAGTAACACAATGTTTCTTTTCGATCTTATCTTAGAATTAAGGCACATTAAAAATTTGCAAAGTAGAACAACCAACCTTTCCCAAATAAATAACAAAGTGATTTACTAAACGGGCCTTAGACCTACTGATAATAGCAGCTGAATATCCTTGAAATCACACTCCGAGGTGGCAAACAGAACACATTTGACAGTGCAACTCTATACAACGACTGAAATAAAGACGAGATGGTCACGGCTGGAATGCTTCTGGTGATTTATTTTCCTCGATCAGAGCAGATTCGAAGCTATGTATCAACTGTAACTTTATAGATATGGAACACATCTAAACACGTCTATTTTGTTTGCTGAAAACTTTTACGAAGTTTAACATTTGCAGTTAAATCATTTCTATTTAGTTTGTAAACTTTTCATTTTCCAGGAGCTTTTTCCATCTTTTATTTCACTAAGTCAGAAATATTGACGCTGAAACTGTCAGATATCTTGAGAAAAGAGATATGGTGTGGAATATAGATATTTCAAAATAGGGTATAAAAAATACTGAAATGCAAATCCTTACTCGCTGAGGAAAATATACTTAAAAAATTGTTGATGATAGAAAGATGTATTGGAAATTTTAAAAGAAGGAAAATACTACATATTCTAAATTCTAAATTTTATTAAATATATAAAGAAAATATAAGGAAAAAATACATTTACATTGAAATATGCTACATTAATATGTAATATGAGTTAACTTTGTCCCTTTCGTGCAGACCTTTTGGCGTATAGTTCACTTGAATGAAAGCAAGCTTACATGCTAGATAATTATGTATCACTGTTGCAGAAATCTAATGAATACCCTCTAATTTTGAAGAGCAAAGGAAATAGACAATAATGAATTTATTGAAATTAAACAACATCTGAAGTAATACCGGCAACGATGGTGAGAAATAGAACGTGTGTCCTTTTTTATCTTAATATTCGATGATAGTAGCTAATGTAAATCTAATTGAGTGCGTGGGATGAACAGATCACAAAAAGAGAGAGAAAAAAAAGTTTAACATTCTTGTGAAGGTGGTGAGGTTAATTTATATTGTAAAGGACTGAATTTCTTATGCTACGTAGAATTCAGTTTTATTTTAATACAAGTCAATAAGTTAATAATTGAAGGCTGAAATATTCAAACCCTCATGACAATAAGTTGCCTCAATTGAAGCTCATTAGTGTTATAAAGCTAATATCGAAAATATTTCACCGTCTCGGTGAGTCCAGTTCACAACTTTTTTTCTTTTATTTAATATTTTCACTCTCAGCCGTACATTTGAGGCTTGCACCTAACTGAAGATTAAGTCTTTATATTTTTACGTGCTGCTAGTGAGACTCGTTTCTTTTGCAAAGACTGATTTGTTTATGTTAGACACAATTCAATACTATCTTAATACAAGGAGAATCTTGATAGCAGGTGTGTGAGAATAAGTGATAATCACAATTCCTCAAGACTTTAAGTGGCCATAAGGAGGCACTTCGGCATCGAAAATATTTCGAGGAATCGAGTTCAAAATTTAGTATTGATTCTAACATATTTTTAAAATACCCCCACATATTTCTGCCAATTTTAATAGATATTTATATTAATATCTAAGAATCTAAACTTTCTTCTACTCTAGTTTTTCTCAAATTTCTGATCTTGTATGTATTTATGAAACAGCAGCAAGAACTACAACAAAAATAGTGATCACAAATTTTGGCTCAAGACAATAGGTTTAAAGAGAGGGGTTGGTTGCCTACACCAATCTCAGTATTTGACTGGAATTGTATTTTATCGATCCCGAAAGGATGAAATACAAGATTGGTGAACGTGGTATTTGAATTCAGAGCATAAAGGGCTAGCAGAAATGCTGCTATGCATTCTTTCCGACGTGCTAAAGATTTTGCCAGTTCGTCATCTAAATAATAATAATAATAATTTAAAGCTCTGGCACAAGGCCAGCAATTTCGGGGCAGGGATTAAGTCGAATGTTTCTGTAACCTCAACAAAAGTTCTATCTCACCGTCGCAACCAATAAGTAGTTGAGATACAAAATGTCACGAGTTATTTAACCTGTTCCCTGGCGGCTAAGCATCGTATATAAAACACGTATCCATTTTTTATCAGAGTAATTTGTGACTTATGAACAGAAAGCTTTATATTACTCAGAACGGTTGGAACAAAGGCTAACTAAAAGTCTAAAAACAAGCATGGACATGTCGGACGAACTTATGAAAATGCTTAGGACAGGCAGAGGATTAAAAAATAATTCATTTGCTTACTAGTTATAGACGTAACTGGACGGCTTTTCTTTACCAATTATCTATTGATTACAGGAGAAGCTACTGCGTAGTAAATTACATATATCCCTATAATGATAGTTACTTGCATATATAAGTTACTCAACAATTCATTATTAATAGATTCGAATTTTAAAAAGTATTTCAGTAGCTTTGTTATTTATCAAGGTGTTATAATAATACCATCTCATCTTTAGGCTGACTCATTATACATCGCAATTAACTGTTTGAGAGTCCAATTAAAGGAATGTCACGTTAAGCTTAATTGATGCATAACTTAGATTTAAATGATAACTGATACGCATGATACATTGACTGACTTGAACAGTTACCAAACTCTGTATTTTCGCTTTAGTTAATGAGTTTGTATACTGTGCTATGCTGTATATTTGGCAAATCAATTTATACATACACTCATAGAATTATTCCTCACCTCTTGCTTGAAAGACACTATCGATGCAATTCCTCTACCTAAATTTACGAACTGATAGAAAGAGCAACGAAATACGACTCAATTTGCGTCATATCGTTTATAGATAATCGGTACAGTTTGAGAAATTTCACATGAGATAATGGAATGCTAGATATATTATACCTGAAAAGAAGGCTTGAACACTTCGATCATAGATCAATCCAGTCTTGGCTTAGTAGGGTTTAAGCCACTAGCCATGAGGAAAATGATAATGCTTGGAGAAAATATGTTCTACACACCAACGCCACCGTATGTGCGTCTCTGTTGTGTTGGTTATCTGGAAAACACAGATCTACGTATGCTTAGATTGAATAAATACACCAAAAATAATGAAATTAATGCATGATGATTGAATCGATTTATAAATTTACACCATCATAATCTTCGCAATAAGAGGAATAGATCGTGATTACAACTATTATAATTGAAATAGTGTGCAAGGACTTGAATATTTATTCGCAGTATGTTTCGGTAGATTCGAACGTGAATATGCAAATCGCTGTTGTATTTCGTTACAAGAGATTAACTTCTTTACGACGAATATGCGTTTATAACAACTAGTCTTGGAAAATGGTGAAGGTACTCAAAATATAAGATATAAATCGATAGTAGATAGCAGAATTGGTAGAGCAACGTAGAATAATATCATCAATTGTAAGCGGAGACAAACTCAGTTCTAATTACTCAGACCAGATTGTTAGTCTGCATGCAGCACCTTACTTTCCTCACCATTCTCAGGAGCCCTCCAAGCATCATGAGTGCTACTCTGCCTCATCTGACTATACCATGAAGTAAAGAGGTAAAACAAGAGAGCATCTATGTGGTCACTGCTCTGCTAGAAACAAATACCAACTCTAACTCAATCCATACTCTCATAAGAGAAAAAAAAAATACAAAGTGACCCCTGATTTCCTGCTCGGAGAGAAAGTAAGTAGACAAAACATAGGATGGTTAGGGGTGAAATACCTTTGATAATAAATACGGTGGATTAAACAACAAAAACAAGAACCATAAAGGAAGAAACTACATATTGTAAAATATATTTAATTATTAGCCGTTTAGCTAGCAGAATCGTTAGCATGTCAGGTGAAATGCTTAGCGGTAATTCGTCGGTACATTCTGAGTTCAGATTCCGTCGAGGTCGCCTTTTCCTTTCATCCTTTCGGAGTCGATAAAATAAAAACCAGCTGAGTACTGCGGTCGATGTAATCAACTTACCAACTCACCCGAAATTGCAAGCCTTTTTCCAAACTTTGAAGCCAATATATATTTGATTGTTATTTTACGTTCAAATCTCAAATCCTACCGGAACTACATAGTATATCATAATTTAATGTATATGAAATAAATTCCAGTGAAGTCTGTAGGTCGTAATTCTCGATATAATCGATTGATTTACTCTACTTCCTTCCTCAAAAACATGATATTGTAATAAAGTTAGAGAACAATATTATATATCTTGGTAGGGTTAAAGAATAGATGAATCTGAAGAATATGCTCGAAATTCCTGACAGTAGGACTTCATTTCTGTCCTTTGTTTATTAACCCCAGATAGTTTGGTCGAGGTAAATATGTTTAACCCATGGAGTTAAGCTATTAAATGTGTTCAATCTTTAAAATAAACTATGAAACATATTCCTTTTTGACGATAAATGATCAAACATGTTCATTCCTCGAGCACAACTACCCTTACAGCTAAACCACTAAGCATGTTAATCCTTTGAACACACACACACACACACACACACACACACATATATAATATATAAATATATGCATATATCCATACATATATGTACATACCTACATATATATGTATATATAATTGCATACATGGGTACACGATATCACAAAAAACGTTAAACACAACGCGAAACGAAAACAAAAACGAAAACAGAAAACGAACTTTTTTCGAACAACGAAAAAAACAAACAGAGAAACGAGACATGCAACATAAAGAATATTCTCCTTCATCAGTTGTCCCTGTCCATCTACTCCGCGTTTCGAAGGCATGGACAATATGCGATTTCGTTGGAACAGTCCTTCCCGCAAAGCAAATTAAATAAAATTTGGAATTTTTTGCGGAGGATGAAAGTGTTAACAAGAACAGGCAGGACAGTGAGAACAAGACGGTAAAAGCAAGACAGGACAGTGAAAACAAGCGGTAAGGGCTGTTAGGCCAAGGCGATACAAAAATTATTATTGTGAACGCTATATATATA
>NC_068982.1:57113260-57113956 GCF_001194135.2 Octopus bimaculoides | reverse complement strand
ACTACTACTACTACTACTACTACTACTACTACTACTACTACTACTACTACTACTACTACTACTACTACTGCTGCTGCTGCTGCTGCTGCTGCTGCTACTACTACTACTACTACTACTACTACTGCTACTACTACTACTACTGCTACTTTTGCGATGCTTGATTATTCTGAAATCCTGTAAGAGCAGAGGAACAATTTCAAAGATGATCTCTTGTCACATGAATCCCTTAGATCCATAATTGATTGATCCAGAGGGCAAAGCCAAATACGACCATTCTGTATTTTATACATCTACGGCTACATTAACGAATGTTTTACTGTTTATTTTTGTTTTGTTTTCCTTGTATTTTAAGACAGTAGAATGCACGTTCTTCAGACAGTGGGAAGATTAAGCTGTTACTTCTAGCAAGCCAAATAACCTCATAAAAACTAGCCACGTTATCTCGATTAATTCTACGTTGCTGAGAGTAAAGAGGCAGTATTATTTATGTGGCTATTAACATCAATAGCAATACAAATCTATTTCTGTGAAATTTTACTATTTAACATTATATAGAATTGAAATGTGAATGCTAATAAATCAAATGGTGTTGTGGCTATTGTTGCTTTTATTGTTGTTGTTGTTGTTGTTGTTGTGATTGTGGTGGTAGTGGTGGTGGTGGTGGTGGTGGTGGCGGCGGCGTGGTGGTGGTGGTAG
>NC_068982.1:57111690-57112821 GCF_001194135.2 Octopus bimaculoides | reverse complement strand
TGTTTCTGTCCATGTATTATGTATATTTATCTCATTATAAATAGGTAACTTTAAAAGCCATTTGAAATGCACTATAAGTCATAACCGAATCGGTATTTGGCCCTGTCACCTCCCTTTCCAGTTCAAACAATATTTTGTTATTATTATTATTATTATTATTATTATTATTATTATTATTATTATTATTATTATTATTATTTTCCTTTTTTTTTTTACTAGAGTCAGAAAAAAGCATAAGTACCCATAACCTCTGAGAACCCTCCGGGACTTGTCTGATTGATCGATGATACTGTTGATGTTTCAGCTTGAACATCTGCCTGTAGATCGCTGTCTGATAGACAAAAAAGCAACAACTGTTAACAACAGCAAAAATCCTTTATATTTCCAAAGATCTGAACAGCTGTTGAGAAAAAGGGTGGCGTGTTCTAGTTCAGGCAGAGGAATTTTCAACTGAGGTTTGCGGAATGATGGAAGTTAGAAGAGCTTAAATGAAGAGAGCATGTAGCTAGCTATCCCAGAGATGCAGGGACGTTTTTTTGTCGTAGAACAAAAGATATGGAGAAGGATCATCAATTCTATGAGTTAAAGCATTTTCGAACTTCAAGCTTTGCCGATAAGTGAACTGGTTTTCTTTTGGAAGTGGACTATATTATTCTTCACAAATACATAATATTTGTATTTCAATCATAAAGCAAAGAAACATTGCTTGAAAATATTGTTATTTATAACGAAACACTGTCTAAATAATTACTTAACGATATACCTTGGTGGGAAAATAGTTATATATAATACCTTGTAATATATTGCTAAAAGAGCTCTTATTCGGGAAAAAGCCGAAGTCTACCCCCAGGACAATAATCTAACTTCATACTATTAATTATAATTGACGTCTTCTAAACCTTATGTTAATATTAATGAGCAATATGCCAAAAGGAGTCTTAATATATCTATATATATAAAAATGAGAATGTGTGTCTGTCTGTCTGTCTGTCTGTCTGTCTGTCTGTCTGTCTGTCTGTCTGTCTGTCTGTCTGTCTGTGTGAATCCCTAAAACTCGAGAACTACGCAACCAATTTCATTCAAATTTTACAGATGCCTTACTTAGGGTTCCAGTTGTGTTTTAGTCAAAAA
>NC_068982.1:57109041-57109917 GCF_001194135.2 Octopus bimaculoides | reverse complement strand
AGAGAGAGAGAGAGAGAGAGAGAGAGAGAGAGATAGATAGATAGATAGATAGATAGATAGATAGATAGACAGACAGATAGACAGACAGACAGACAGACAAACAGACAGACAGGTAGACAAGTATATATATATACATATATATATATATATATAAGCTACAATGTATTTCTTTTTGTCCGAGAGCAACACAACAAGAGTTTAGATAAACATGTAGAAGCAAAGCAAACACAACATTAGTAAGAAAGTGAGACACGTACACAAGCACCTGCTTATTAACAAACCAGTAAATGACATTTACAACCCGACGATGAACGATTTATTTTTCTTCGTTTGGCTTTCTTTAACTTTCTTTATCTTTGAAAGTATTCTTTTTTGATTAATTCATTTTAACCGAATGTAGAGGAATTCGTGTGCGTGGTTGGCCGTTTTATTATAAGTATATATTTACAAACTTATACTTCTGTGTGTTTGTATGAGTGTTTGCTTGTTTGCATGTGCGTTTGGATGTCTGGGCATTGTATTTATTATTAGTTGAATTTATAATATCACATTACAACTCGGAGTTACGCCAGGTTATGGCTCTCATCGAATAATGTCCAGAAAGTACGAGTACACTTTCACATACTGAGACATTGTAAGCTGTTATTTAAACACGGTGCTATGGTTGCTTAATCAGGAAGGGATAATAGGAAGTCGATTGCTATTGGCTATTAAGGAATGCGCAATAAAATACAAATATGTGAGTGTATATATGTAAGCGGCCGTTTGATAATTTATACACCAATGTGTTGTTTATATAATGTGTGTGAATGTGTGTGTGGGAGAGAGAGAGAGAGAGAGAGAGAGAGAGAGAGAGAGAGAGAGAGAGAGAGAGAG
>NC_068982.1:57106353-57108475 GCF_001194135.2 Octopus bimaculoides | reverse complement strand
ACGCCACCAATCAAGTTTTGATCTAAATAACTTTTTTTATTATTTTAAAAGCAAAATATATTTATCTTAGCTTCAATGATAGAAGAGAGCATGAAGAATTTCACAGTTTTGTCAGTTTTGTTCCCATGCAACAAAAATTTGTATAAAAAAAGTTGTGAGGTAAAATGTCATTAAAAAAATAAGGCAAAAATTGGATTTAAGTATAATTAAGATTTTTATTTTAATAATAAACTATATGTTAATTAAGCTTAAATGATAGAGTTCAATTCGAGGAATTTCATGGTATCAATCTCATGCAATGAAGTTTTAAAAGAAAAAAAGTTATGAGTGTTTGTTTCTCAAATTTGAGGGTGATAATATAGTTCAATACCTCCTTATGAATATAGTTCTATAAGGGGACTTTTAACACATGTCACCGACGTCATTTAGATAAAGAAAAAATTCTCAACGACATCTCTAATTGACACATTTGTCACATTATTAATTAGCATAATAGCACAGTCCGGAAAAACATGTATTACATGGAAAAATACGAGCAAGAGAAATAATATTCTTAAGATTATAAACCTGGAAATTTACAGGATAAGTTATTACTCTTGGAAAAGTTCAGGACAGCTTATTACATCTGGTAAAGTACAGAACAAGAAAAATTTTACTTAAAATATTGCAGCTAAGGATAAAATGTGAATATTAAAAACTATTTGATTTTAATTTACAAAGTAACATTATAATTAAAAAAAGGTACCATCATCTTGTTAAAATATTGACACACTAGAATACTTAAAAAACGAGAACCAGCAGTACCAATACAGATTAAGTTTTATGCAAAGTAGAATAGTATATATGGTAGGCAAATTCATTATGTAAAGATATGAAGACTTGGCAATAACTTAAGGAATAACTCAAGCAAATTTTACTGTGAAATTGTTGTTACAGGTAGATTTTTCTGTAATATATAACTAACTTTTGTATTATTCTATTTATTGTACTAACCAATAATGTACTACTACAATTTTTTATAACCTATTTTCAAATTTCTAATTAGTAATTCATGACTAAAAACAACGAAATTTTTTAAAGTGCAAAAATATTTTGAGTTATTTTTTTTTAATAATAGTAACAGGTAATAAAATTAGAAGTAATAACTTGTAATAAAATTTTTAGTTTTAATAAAAGCTAATATTTTCTAATTCTAAATATTGTATTTGAAATTTTATCCTTATCTGCAATATTTTAAGTAAGAATTTTCTTGTTCTATACTTTAACAGATGTAATAAGCTGTCCTGAACTTTTCCAAGTGTAATAACTTGTCCTGCAGTTTTCCAGGTCTTTAGAATATTATTTCTTTTGCTCGCATTTTTCCATGTAATATATATATATATACTAATAATAATATAATTTACAACAACGCACTGCGGCATTAAAATTAAAATTTGCTGCGGCATTAAAATTAAAATTTGCTGCGGCATTAAAATTGGTTATCGCACACATTGGTTGAGATGAACAAGCTCTTCAACTCTGGGGTCAGTAAGGCTCACTGAAGATGAACTAAGTGTATTTCTCAAAGTTCGCAATCACTGTGATACAGGTATGTCTGACTGTTTCAATTTTCGATTATTTTCTTCATTGGTACGAGGTCTTAGGATTTTTGTTAATTTGCCTGCTTTCACCTTTGTGTTTAAGTCAAAACTTGTGATTTGATCATTTTGACTTCTATTTTAGCATGCCGGTACTGCCTGTTAGTACCCTTAATTATTAGTTGATAATTTTTACCTTTAAGGTTCTTTTCTACGCATGCTAAGCCGCTGATATTACTATAAACAATAATATCCTAACATATATACATATATATATATATATGAAGTATGGGAGTTTAGTTCACAAGTGATCTAAGTAATTACGTACGCTAGGTAAGTGCTGTAATGGATTACTAGGGCTCCAAGGTTGTAGCCGAGACGGTAGCCATGGATCCATTGCAGAATTCCGATGCAGCCGATATATAACTGTTAAACAGCACAGCTGTCCCGTTTAACAATTATATATATATATATATACACACACACATATATACATACATACATATATATATATATATATATATATATATATATATATATATATA
>NC_068982.1:57104214-57106134 GCF_001194135.2 Octopus bimaculoides | reverse complement strand
ATGTACATATATATAATATGAAAAAATAAGAAAAAACAAAAGCAAAACATTATCACATGAACAATATTCTGTAATAAACTACTTTCCAGTATCCTCTAGGAACCACCATAAAAATAATGGAGAAGGAAATGCTTAATAGTTTAAGCCACTATAACTACACTGTGGTAAAAATAAAACCAATGCTACAAAATATTACCTTTGCTTAATTTGAGAATAATTTCCGTGCGGCTTTCCAGGAGCAATTTCACAAAAAGAACTAAATAAGCTACAGCCGCACGGAAAGCATGTCTATTGCCAACAAGCGCCGTATGGGGAAAATATGAGAAATGCATGGGAAAGGTAACCGACATGAGATCCTCAAACCATAGAAGCGTGCCTTTACGGAGAAAATCCCTAAGAAAAAATATTATATGCAGTGCTGAAGCCCCAACCATTTGCATATCAAAAAACATCCTTTAAAGAGCCACCTTCATCAACGATCCACCTTGAAAATATACATCACTTTTGAAACCCATATGGAATTCGAGAAAGAGGAAACCGGAACTCTTCCATGTACAGCATTAAAATAACACAAGTACTAACACCTATGTTTAACACAGAAGCGCCACATCTTACGCCAGTCTTAAAAAATAAAAAGAAAAAGCTAATTTCTTATGGAATGTGAAGTGGAGCCCTCTAATGCACGAAGGGCGGCAAACAGTGGTCTACGTTGCTTATTCTGCCTAGACTAATATCTTCCAAATCTATTGATGCATACATTCGACTCATCGAACGAAACAATGATTAGGTTGTGTAATCTTTGTTTTTCTGGCATGGATTAATATATACATGCATACAAACACGTACACATACAAAAATACACACACACACACACACACACACACACACACACACACACACACACACACACACACACACACACACACACACACACATAAATACACACAATGTTCATATATATGTATATTTGAACGATTGAAATGCTGAAAGTTTTTATACTTCTACGCAATAACATAAACGAGCAAAGTAAAGAACGAACTAATGAGGAAGCCTTTAAGCGGCTTGTCCTATCAAAAATAACAGCCAACTCACCCTCAAATCTCACACTCTTAAAAAAGACAGTCATACTGGATAATGTCTTTCATGGAAAAAGTTAGAGTGTTACGACAACTATGAGATATTTTAATCATAGGTCTTACTTGCTCGAATTTGGTCTGGGGTTAAACAACAATAAAAACAATAACAGCAGCAGCAACAACAACAACAACAACAACAACAATAACCAGAATAGATTAAGGTTAGCAGTGGGCAATGGAAAACAAAGACTCGATTAAATGAAACGGGATATTTATGCCTCGACTTCGACATTTGCTCCAAATCAGTAAAAATGGCAACGTAACTTTGTCGTGCCTGATATGACTGTTGCTGAGGAATGCCTCTCAGCTTAAAATCAACATTTCATTTCTACCTCTCTGTTCATTGCTTTTCTCCTAGTTGTCAATAAGCCAAACCGACCTTGTAAAAATTCTGCTCTGCTACTGAACATTCTTAAGACAAGTTCGTTCATGCCAACCATTGATGTTATTGTTAAAGGAAATACTATATATACATACACACACACACACACACACACACATATATATATATAGTTTACTCTTACGTATGTGTATGTGTGTGTGTATATATATATATATATATATATACATATACACACACACACACACACACGCATATGATATATATCATATATTTACTTGTACTATATATCATGTATAGACATATGCGTTAATAACTATCTCTATGTATATATTTATGTATGTATCTATCTAGCTGTCTAGCTATCAATTTCTCTCTCTCCCTCTCTCTTTCACTCTCTCTGAATATATATATATATATGTATATATATATATATATATATAT
>NC_068982.1:57101104-57102024 GCF_001194135.2 Octopus bimaculoides | reverse complement strand
TATATAAGCAACAAGGATATCCAGAGGTAATGCAGTACGATCGTTTCATGCAATTCCATTTAATTGAACAATGTAATCATTACATCAATTTTAAATGCAGAGCAATCCTTAGCTACACAAAAACAGAGAATTTGATTAAATTAGAATAGATGGACACATACATTATACATATATAGATCTATATGTTTGTCCTTCTCGAGCTATGCTTGTCTCATAAGGGCTGGTTTTCCAGTTTCATTGGCGTATAGGTTCTCTACCGGAACCGGACGCCGGTTCATCGCGGGTGAGCTGCTAGATGCAGGAGGAAAGAATGAGAGTAAGTTGTGGTGAAAGAGAAAAGTTCGCCATTACCTTCTGTTGGAACCGCGTGGTGCTTAGATGTTTCGCTTATAAACACACAAATCTCCCGGTCTGACATTTGAACCCGCGTTCATCGACCGCGAGTCCGCTGCTCTAATCACTAGGTCATATGCCTCTACATCTCTCTCTCTAAACATATAAGAAGAGAAAAGAGAATGGAGATAAGGAACTTAATAATAATTTATTAACAAATTGACACGTCCACATATAAAATCCAAAGGTGCATCGTTTTTCCTCTAATGAAATTATACTTATGTCACATAAATGTAAATTTAATGTACAATTTTATAATTATATTATTGAGCATTAATCGAAACAGCTGTAAGTAGCGAAGATGACCGATTTGTTAATAATAAACAATTATTAACTTCCCCATCTCCATTTTCATTTCTCTTCGTCTTTTAAATGCATATACACTATGTTTTACGTATACCTATTGTTTTCAGAGAATTTCGTTCTCCCAAAATACCGGGTATTGAACCAGTATTTCGTTGAATGCAACCATCCCTGCACGAGGTTAACATATCCTCAAATTAAATTTTATATATATATATATATAT
>NC_068982.1:57091315-57100518 GCF_001194135.2 Octopus bimaculoides | reverse complement strand
TAATTTTCGTAAAAGTTTCCAAGTACCAATGAGGCTTTTTGGCGCATCTTCAATTTTCCCATTCATGAGAGGCGCCCAGCCATCATTCATCTGAGAGTCCATCTACAGAATGTCCTCAAATTTCTATACAGCATATTTTGCTTTTTTTCATCCAGTATATAAGCAACAATTTCATTCCCGGGCAACGCCGGGTGCCTCTGCTAGTATATATATATATATATATATATATATATATATATGGGTAAAATTTTAAGGAGTGTAAATGAAGATTAACAGACAATGGATAATTGTTATTATGTATTTGATTTTGATATATCGTAGGGATTTAGGACACGTCGGACACTCTGGTGTATTCCAACAACCTACAATCAACGTAACACCTGCTTTGGACCAGCATCTCTGCACTAAATACCAATAGGGCTGGTTTTCTCTGTATACACAACCGGAATATTCTATTTGATATTTATCAACCACATGTGGTCATGCTGGATCACTGCCTTGAATGGTTTTAGTCGAACAAATCGGCTCCAGGACATTCCTTGTAAGCCTACTTCTTATTCTATCGGTCGCTTTTGCCAAGCCGCTAATTTACAGGAACATGATGACAGCAACATCGGTTATCAAGTGATGGCTGGGAGACAAACACACACACACACACACACGCATACACAGAAGCACACACATACATACACACAAACATACACACACGCATATACGCCGGGATTCTTTCAGTTTCCGTCTACCAAATACATTCATAAGATTTTTGTCGGCCTGAGGTTATAGTAGAAGACACTTGCCCAAGGTTCCATGCAGTAGAACTGAACCCGGAACCATGTGGCTGGGAAGCAAGCTTCTCATCACAGAGCCACGCCTTTTCAACCATTTTTTACCTATGGGCACTTTTGATACCTCAAAGGGGTCCATAGGGTCAAGGGCCATATAGATCTCGGTCGAGAACCACTGCACTAATCCTTTCAAAGCAATGCTTCAATATGCCTGCCGTCCAATGACGGAAATGAGTAAAAGATAAAAGCATGTGCGCACACTCACACGCATGTATGAGTGTCTGTGTGTTGGAGAAGGCGTTTTCTAGGTCTGTGTGGGTGTGTTTGTTTGCTTCAGACAGACACTGGGAAATATTATATTATGTATGAGTCTTTAAGTTTTTTTTTGTTTTCTTTCACTGCAATAATTACTACGTAACGTATGGTATTGTGATTTTCGTCGGCTTCTATCAGGTCTAATAAAGATGTTCTTCTCTGCGTTGAGTTGTTTTTATTTTCCTTTTACAGTTCTTTAGTGTGTTTCTAATCTGTGTTATTCTTTAACTTTGTTTTTCGGCAATGTGTCTTTAGATCTAGAAAAACAAAGTAACTATTTTTCTTTACATGAAAGTAGAGCAAGTAAGTTTTATTGAGGAAACTTACTCTTGTATAGTTTTTAACCCTTCTTAATTTATGGTCCCCACATTGAAGACAATCACAGTGTAATTTAAGGCAGATCTGTGAGTTATTTCTGAAAGATCAGAGAGCCTGGCGTGTGGACTTCAAAACTTTACTCTTCCGACCTAAGCCCAAAAGTATTCATAAGAAAATATGCTAAACCTTTTCAACCTCGAATGTAATGCATCCACATCTTCAATATATCGATATATATATATATACATATGGGGAGAATTCACACAAAAAAAAACAAAGGACGAAGACAGGTGGTGTAGACAACAAACAGATGTATTAGTTTAACGCTCGGGAAGTGAAAAAGTTTTAAACGTTTCGAGCCTACACTCTTCTACATAAAGGAACCCAGAAAGAAACAAGGAGAGAAAATAATGTGTAGTGGCTAGCGACCTATCATTGTGAATATATACAAACTCATATACATGCAAACACGCACGCACAAACACTCATACACATATATTCACAAGTAGTTCACTTTAGTAAATTATTTAGTATATAATTTAATTTCACTGTTCATATACACGAACCATATAGATGTTTTCGTTAGCTCGTTTGCTATTTTTAATATACTGCAGAAGATTAAGTTGGCATGAGATGGTTCACTTTGAGAAAAATAGCAGTAAATTCTTCACCTTACCGTCTTAGAAAGGAATGGAGAGGCATGCGTGGAGCAAATACTAGATGCATTAAAATTTAAACTGAGATAGCGAGATAAAGTTTGTAATACTTTTGATCACAGCTCAGAGATAATCTGCGAGATAAAGAAGACGAATACAGAATTCTCTGATTCATTGTAAATACAACTCAGTCTTGCTATTTAAACTGAAAAACTCTTTTCCAAAGAATACAACATCAACATCATAAACTCGTTGGAACGGTAGAAGATATTTTTCTTACCTCGTTGCTTATCAAATTCTTTCGTTCACCGGTATAACTGAAGCAAAACTCTTAATATTTTATTCATGAGACCACATAGCACTGAAGGCTATGTTTTTAAGGACCCTGCCATAACCTTTTTTTCATATCTTATTCAGTGGAATGGTTTCTACACTCATTATATCTGTATGAGTTTCCACACTGATGCGATTGATGTTCCACTCCACAGCTTTCTACGTCAATGTTTGCATGGTAGTTGGAGACAAACTTTTAGAAAGTTACTCGTCTTGGAAGAAAACTGGATAAGGTTTAATACGAAACCTACAAAGTGACACACAAAAGCTGATTGGAGCAAATAAGCGAACCTGGGCGGAAAAGAAAAGTAGAAGCCGAGCTCATTGAAACGACGACACCATCTACTTGTCTATTCCGAGTTTTGATAAAATTTAATGATACATAACCTTTGTAGATCAGTGGATAAGTACACAAATACTGTTTGTATAATATTCATTCACTGCAAAAATTTGACATCCAAATATTTGGGACTCGTTTTTCTTCATAGAGTGAAATAAAACAATTGAAATATGAAACATCTTCTTAACATCATGATACGTGAAGCTGAGTAAGACACTATTTTAGTTACAATTCATTTTGTGCATTTTACGGTCGTGAGGGTGTCGAATGTCCATTGAAAACTTCCTTACCAGTGAACTTTTGCGGAAGAATGCAAAGCACGTTACCTGTTGCCTTTCTTCATGTATTTTTTACCAGATTTCATCTTGCTAGATATAGACAAATTTGCAACACATGTCTGGTTATTCGGGACGTAAAAATATTCATCATCCTGGATTTTATCGACTCCGGAGATATGACAAGCAAATCTAAACTCGGTAGGATTTGAACACAGGACGTAATGAGCCGAAGTAAATACAACAAGCATTTATAATGAAACACCATCTTTCAGGCTTTTTAACTGCAGTGAAATATATATAAGATTTTCTGGAATTTTTCTTCTCTGTAAACGCTCTACATCACTCCAATTCACGTCAAGCATATCATGGTCAGTAACTTAATCATCGGACTACGAATGTTCCTCATCATTTTTTCAGCAACAAGTTTCCAGCTGTTTGAAGCGATAATCTCTGTCGACATATATACCGAAAAAATAAAAGTTTGTACTCTATCACCCGTACCTCACAGTGTTCATGACGAAGACACTTAAATAACAACTGCACAATCCATGCAGCTATAAATAAGTGTACCAACCAGATCAGTTTAACATCATAAGCTGGAACCACACCGAGCTGAATTTGATTAATATGTTGTTAGAGTTTGCTTTTCATACTTTTGAAGTCGCTAATATAAGTACCAGTCATGTAATGGGGACAGTATAGCTCACAGTATCCTATTCCCTACACAATTTATGGATTTGTACATATACGAGAAGTCAATATAGATTTTAGCAAGGCGACGAACTGGCAGAATCGTTACTACACCGGGCAAAATGCTTTCGTTCGTATTTACGTTCTGAGTTCAAATTCTGCCGAGGTCGACTTTGCCTTTCATCCTTTCGGAGTCGATAAAATAAGTACCAATGGAACACTGGGGGTCAATTTAATTGGCTTACCCCATGCCCCGAAATTGTTGGCCTTGTGCGAAAATCTGAAGCCAATATTATAGATTTGAGGAATATTCATGGACTTCTAGTGAATATTTTACTTCTCAAAGCGCTGGGTCCTGTTTTCTCTGGTTGATTCTGTGAGAGGGGACAACTGCCTGTTGTCAGAGGGCTCTCAGGGTCTCTTTCTGAAAAATCCAAGTACCACTCACAAAATCTTAGCTATCCTCCGCAGAGCAGTTTTTTGGGAGCTTGCTCTGCTCTCATGTCAATTCTGGTTTATTATTATTATTATTTATTATTATTATTATCATTATTATTATTATTATTATTATTATTATTATTATTATTATTATTATTATTATTATTATTATTATTATTATTATTGTTCAGTAGTTTTATTTTTATAACGTGCTTTCACTTCACTACCGAGTGCAGCTCTGTGTGCCTTGGGTATGTGCTGTGGTTTGCTGTGATGCTCTTATGGTTACTGTATTGAAAGTGTTTTGCGTAGGATGTGTGCAGTGCCCAGTAGTGCAATTTTCTGTATGTTATATATATTTGTAAGTCCTGGTGTTATTATTATTATTATTATTATTATTATTATTATTATTATTATTATTAGGACTAAAGGCAGACACTTTCGTCTTAGGCCAAGCCCTCAATAACTTTTTTTCAAGTTTCACTTGGAAAGGAAGTCGAGGGTGGAGAGTGAAGTGGTGCTTTCTAGCAAGTTTGTTGAAAGCTGAATAAATGCTGGAAGAATGGCCAGCGTGAAAGGACCAATTCTGAGCGTGCACCTGTAAAAAACGAAGGGCTCTTGCCCTGTTGTTCAGGCAATCGTAGCTTTTGTGGGCTTTTTTACGAGGACCTTAGAGCGCTTCCCCTATAGGGTGTTTAATTTTTAACTATTATTTATATTGTGTACACGCGAAAAGCCATTGTATCGTCTTGGTTTTGTCTTTAATGTTGTTATATGTCTTTTAATGTTATTTTGTGTGAGCCCCTGTGGATAATAAAGGAATAAATTATCATCATCATTGTTGTTGTTGTTATTATTATTATTATTATTATTATTATTATTATTATTATTATTATTATTATTACTATGGCGGCGAGCTGGAAGAGCCGTTAGCGTGCCGGGCAAAATGTTTAGCAGCATTTCGTCCGTCTTTACGTTCTGAGTTCAAATTCCGCAGAGGTTGACTTTGCCTTTTATCTATTCGGGTTCGATAAAATAAGTACCAGTTGAGTACTGGAGTCGATGTAATCGATTCCCGACCGAACCGTCCCCCACAACCGCAAAAAATTTCAGGCCTTGTGGCTGTAGTAGAAAGTATTATTATTATTATCATTATTTCATGAATATCGCTTGGAGAGAGTTAAGGAGGGTTTATATACACTGAATTTCACTAAACACAAGCACACTCACACAAGATGGCAAAATATCATGACCCAGTATTATTATTATTATTGGTACACACATCACGTTTTATAACGCTTAACTCATCAGTTTAGTTGAATAAAAATTAGTACAACAGCTTGCAATACATCCTACTTACTCCGAAACAACAAATGTGATTCGGGCATGTGTTTGTTTTGGGTTTGACAAAGTTACTTCGAAAAGACAAAAATCTGCTAAAGTAATAATAATCAATGTTTGTATTTCTTTATCACACCCTCACCCCTCTTTTGAACATGTCTCAAGTTCAAATTCTTGTTGACTTTTAATCTTTGCTTTTTGGTATGTTTTTATTATATGTTATGTGTGTATGAGATTTCCTTTTTACTTCTCTTTGAATTTTATGTGCCGTCACTTGAGAAGATGCAACCCATAATTGTAATGATTATAAAATATCACATCACACACACACACACACACACACACACACACACACACACACATGTATATATTTGTATGAATGTGTGTATATATGCTTGTGAGGAAGTGTGTATTTATCATGCATATATATATGTGTGTGTGTGTGTGTGTGTGTGTGTGTGTGTGTGTGTGTGTGTGTGTGTGAGAGTGTGTGTGTGTGAGTGTGCGTGCGTGTGTATGTATGTATACATGGGTGCGCCTGAATACGTGTATATAGGGTGGAGAGAGAGAGAGAAAAGCACTAATTGGATAGATGTTGACATTTTTCACATATCAGTCACACACATCAATACAATTATTTTCACATACCTGATCATACACATACATACCCTCATGTATATAAATATATACGTGTGTGTGTATTCGAAATTCTTTGGAACCCAAAATATTTCAGATTTCAGAATTGTTCTGTTTGCGTCTATAAAATGGGGACGGCTTGAGGATGGCACCATGGATAAAGCTTTATCTTTTTTACATTTCATAATATAGCGCATACATATACTTTGCAAGTAGTTCTGTGTAAAATATACTGTTAGTTGAGTTTTGCAATGCATTTAATAATATCATTTTCAGAAAATTTTGATATTTACAAAACCAAGTCCATCTAGTTCTCTTAAACTTGAGCTTGTTATCCACATAAAAAGAGCTATACATATGTAACAATAACAAAATTTAAAACCTTTCCAAAATAAAGAGCTTTTAACTGGTCAATTCAGATATTTATCAAGTTTCAATCGACGTTTTTTTCGTTTTCTTCTTTGTATTTACGGTCTGTCAAACACGTACCAAACACACTTTCACCCATTTTTCATTATTTTCTTTTTCCTTTCAGTTTTTTCTATTTTTTATTTTCATTTTTCATTTTTCATTTTTTCCGTTTTCTCTCTTTTTCCTTTTTTTTTCTGTGACATATATTGACTTTATAAATGAACAATCTAGTGTGTTTATTTTAATGGCCTACCAATCTATGCAATGAGGTTTTATTGCCCTAGGTGTCGGGAAGACACTTGGCAAGCAATGGAAACAAAATTGAAAGAAGAAATAATAATAATGATAATGATAATAATAATAATAATAATAATAATAATAATAATAATAATAATAATAATAATAGCCTCTGAAGACGGGATTGAAACCGACAGCTTTTAGGACAGACACCAGATAGCGATGGTCCACCCTGTCAAAAGTTGGATTGGTTCAAATTGACCAGTGCCCCTCGAAAGCCCGAACTATTCCCGACCCATTCTACGATGTATCGCATGAGGTAAAGATTGTTGTGGATAAATCTACCGGGGATCGCACAGGTTTGTGCATCCCCGACTATACTACCGCTAAAAAGCGCCATCATCCAATCCTGGTGAGTTGCCCGCCACGCAGAGGCCCAGTGTATCTTCCACTTTCTCTGCTGAAATCGGCTTCTGCAATACTCGATATCCTTGTCCGACAGGCGCGGCATACCCTCGAGGTAAGCCTCAAAGCCTGCTGTGTCAAAAATGCCACTCCTCGAAAAGTGGTCGACGAAATGCTGCTGAAAACTCCGCTCAATTGTTTCCTACCAACCGGGTCGAGGAAAACCGTATTCACCTTGAAGTCATGGCCTTTCCGAAAAAGTATCACGGCGCTCTTTGATCCTGGCCGACCAGAGGAGGTATAAACCTCATAGTCGTCCAGAAGAAGAGCAAGCGATTGCGTTTCGGAAATCCTAGTTTCACTAATGGGATTTCCGATCATAATAATAATAATAATAGGCAAAAACCAGATCGTGGCTCTCATGGCTTCTGCTCTTAACTGGCTGGAACTATTAACACGAACAAATATTCTGCTCACTACTACAGATTTGCTTGTCATTTGCTTGACCTTAATCAGTTGAGGATGTCCCTTAGTGGCTGACGTTATGTGCATCTAAGATCACCAACTAATGAAGCAGCATCATATTCATGTGTTTAGAGGTGGATTCTTTAGAGTTTTTACTCCTGAAAACATGGGTGTTTCGTTTATCATCCTTAAACAAGCATTATTCAGAGACCTTTTGAGCGGGATGCACTGTTTATCTTGATATGATTCTCTTCATATGAGGTCACCATGACGTGCACATACGGTTGGGATGTATGTACTGGTGTACTCTTACCAGACAAGTAGATAGGTATATTGAACTTCGTATATTTGTACCCCAGCGTCACTTTGATGGCGTGTGTTGTACTTCCACTCAATAATAATAACAATCCTTTTATTATAAGCTCAAGGCCTGAAATTTTGGTGGGAGAGGGGATAGTTGATTTAATCAGCCCCAGTGCTTGATGTCTAGTCATTTTATCGAACCTAGAAGAATGAAAGGCTAAGTCGACCTCGGCGGAATTTGAACTCAGAACGTAAAGACGGACGAAATGCTCGTAAGCATTTTGTCCGTTGTACTAACTATTCTGTCAGCTCTCTGCATTCGTGAAATAAATAATCTCGATGACATATTTAATACAAAACAAGCATTTTTAATAGTGGTAGCTAATGGACATTCATCTAAAATATTTTAAATGAAGTTGCTTATATTTGCATTATTTCCGAAATTACATTTAAAATTGATAGCATCTACATAAATAAATATGGAAATAAATATTAAAAATTTATGAGACGAAAAGTTGTAAACTAGGGAAATAATTAACATTAATCAAATCCATATTTTTGATACTGGCTTCTCGATTGGCTAAAAATAGCAATCACATCTATGTGAACAAGTAATGAAGATCAAATCACATACTACTCTAGTTTTATTTCAAATTAACATTTATAAGATGATTAATTAGCAATTACACCGTGAACTGCGAGAATCAAAATTGCTGTTGTATTCCATCATTAAAAAAACGATTTCTTTAAGACGAATCTGTGTGTATAATACATTCAATTCATTGGTATACTTTGATATCCCACATGTTTCGATATCTTTTTCTCTCTCGTCAAAGAAAGATACTTCTGATGAGTCAAAACACAAAATGTCCCAGAGTTCTCTTACACTAATGAATTGAGCATGTTATGAACACAATATGAACACATTTCATCATAGGAGAAATTTTCTGCAATATTCAAATACAACAACGATTAACATATTCAAGTTCGAATCACCCGGAACGTATTAAGACTATATACGAAAGTCAGCATTTCGATTCTCGCTGATCAGGTGATTTATTATCGGTTGGCAGATATCAGTACACATCAGTTTATAATTCGTTTACTGTTGGTAGAAACAAGAGCCACAAACTTTTGTTAGATTCATTAGTTCGGTGTTTGTATTAATGCAAACACACACACACACGCACGCACACACACACACACACACACACACACACACACACACACACACACACACACACACACACAC
>NC_068982.1:57087466-57090939 GCF_001194135.2 Octopus bimaculoides | reverse complement strand
CTATCGGTCTCTTTTGCCGAACTGGTAAGTTACGGGGACATAAACACACCAGCATCGGTTGTCAAGCGATGTTGGGAGGACAAACACAGACACACAAACATATACACACACATACATATATATACACATATATACGACGGGCTTCTTTCAGTTTCCGTCTACCAAATCCACTTACAAGGCTTTGGTCGGCCCGAGGCTATAGTAGAAGACATTTGACCAAGATGCCACGCAGTGGGACTGAACCCGGAACCATGTGGTTGGTAAGCAATCTACTTACCACACAGCCACTCCTACGCCTATATAACTATATATGTATGTATGTATGTATGTATACAGGATGGGATGAGTAAATTGTAGCCATTTTATATTTTTTATTTCGCGCGTGCGTTTTGTTTCTGAGTTTGCGACTACACAGTATACTAGTGTCAGTTGGACACTGTCTGTGAGAAAAACAACACCATGAATCAATTCACTTTGCCAGAAGTTTGAAAACGACATGCGTCGGGAATTCCAATACAAACATTTTAGAGAGTTTGAGTGTCAATCTGAGGACAGTGCAATGTGAGGACATTTACCGAGAGTGATAAAAATCAACCATCATGGTTTGGAGAGATCACTAATGATGGCGAAGTTATGTCTGCATGATGCATGTGTAAAACGTTGACTCATTGGGTATAAAAGGCACCCGAATTTCCACCAGAGGACCTTCATGGTGTCCTTCTCTCTGGTTCTGAAGGTTCTCAGGTTCTAGCCAGCCAGCCGTCTGCATTTTGTCACCATCTAGGTAATGTGCTCTTGGAAAGAGGTATCGTCACTCATGTCGATACCCAGGTCACGCACTGAGTTAGCTTCTGTGGTTGTAACATCCCCTGGACCCATGTACGCTGTAAGTCTTTCGTTCAGTTTTGGGTGCTGGTAGCGCAGGGCTTGGAATTTTCCAGCATTAAACTGCATATTATTCTCTTCAGGCTATCTCTAAATTGCGTCCAGCTTCTGCTACATGCGTGCAACATCGCTAGGATTTTGTATATTCTACGAGACTTTCGTATCGTCTGCGTAGCTAGCATGGGCATATCTGAGAGGGCCACTGTTAAAAGCAACGGTCCCAAGACAGTGCCCTATGGAAGACCACTCACTATTTATGTTTCCTTTGAGGTGGCTCCATTGGCCACCACTGCCTGACTTCTATCTTTCACAAAGTCATGTAACCACTCTCCAAGTTTTACAGCTACGCAAAAATCGCGCAGTTTGTGGCATATCATACCATGATCAACTTTATCTTTATCAAAAGCTATTGCAAAGTCAAGGTATATTACGTCCACATTTCAGTTGTCAAGTAACTACTTCAACACCCAGTCATAGTGTTGTAGGCAGCTCCTACCTGGTCGAAAATCATGCTGGGTATCACTCAGCAAATCCTTTTCTTCAAGGAATGCAATTAGTTTCCCTCTGACTATTCGTTCCATGGCTTTGCTGATGTGTGAAGTCAGAGAGATAGGCCTGTAATTTTTGACATCTACTCTGCTTCCTCCTTTACGGATTGAGAATATTATTCCCTCCTTCAGTTTGTATGGCAGTTTGCCATTTTCAAGAAAACTCTGGAAGAGAACTGTAGTGATTTTGCCAGGATATGTTTGCACGATTTGAAGAGGTTTGCTGGGAAACCATTGAGGCCAGCTGCTGAGTTCGCGTCCACCTCATCTATGGCTAGTATCATATCTTCTTCACTAATGTCGTAACTGCCTCGCTGGTTATAGGTGAGGCGGCAATGAAATCCTCTAGTTCGTTCACTTGTCTGTGTTCCAACGGGGTGGCAAAGTCACTTTTGAACTGATCATTCAGTACCTCAGTGAGCCTGGTTGGATTATCTGTAAGAGAGCCATCCTTGTGGGAGAGGGGTCCTATTTTGTAGGATACTGAGGTTGTTCCTTTGGCATAATGAAAGAAGGCCTTTGGGTTTGACTTTTTATAACCCAGGCTTCTTCGTCTTCTCTCTCTCTCTCTCTCTCTCTCTCTCTCCTTCACATAGGATTGTTGCACTGAATCTGGAATTAATTGGTTGGCAATTAAGCTTCTTACTACACAGCCACGCCTTCGCCTACACACAGACATGCACACATACACACACGCACGCATGCACACATTGTACGTGTGTATCTTTATCTGTGTGTGTGTGTGTGTGTGTGTGTGTGCGTGTGTGCGTGCGTGCGTGCACTGAGTTCTATTCAGTGTGTTTTGTTCAACCGAATTATGTGCAAAATATGTCTGCGTGCGGAGCCTATTTGTGTCTGGAGCTTTAACTATGATACTGCAATATCTCTCAGACAATCTTCGCAGATTATTATTATAATTCTGAGACGTCTTCCATACGACAAACAATACCTTTTGTAATAATAAACATATAAAGCAGGGAGTCTCAAAATTTTAACTAGAAATGATTATGCGGTGACGAATTTAATATGTTAACACTAACTTATCTATTGTTTTTATGCTGATATTATCTCTAAAATATTTATATTCCAAACAATTCTGTTTTTTTTTCACCATAGAGTACAGTATCATGTACCTAAACGCACTTAATGTTTCTTTCGTCACATCTTCGGCAAGTTTAATGAATGTTAGGCTTCGTTGATGAACTCATAATGCAAATGATAAAAAAAAAAGTAGTTGTTCCTTTTATTCGTTTGCAAAAAATGAGGCGTGGCTCTGTGGTGCGTATTTTGCTGGCCAACATGGTTGCGGGTTCAATCCTACTGTGTAACTTTGAGCAAGTGTCTTCTACTATAGTCTCGGACCGATCAAAGCTTGGTGAGTGGGTTTGGTAGACGGAAACTGAAAGAAGCCCGTTGTCTATGTATATATATATATATGTGTGTGTGTGTGTGTGTGTGTGTGTGTGTGTGTGGAAGGTGTTTAAAAGCCATTTAAAAACACATAAAAATTCGTTAGATTCACTTCAGCATTTAAATTTAATTTGCCAAAATATTTTCGTCGCTTTGAGACCGCGACCTGATCACTGACAAAATCCGTGCTGCATCTCTATTGGCAAATTAAATTTAAATGTTGAAGTGAATCTAACGGTTTTTGTGTGTTTTTAAATGGTTTATAAACACCTTCCACGCTTCAATCCCAGATCTGGTCACTTGCTATACAAGTACATCTCTGTAATATACATACACATACATACATACATACATACATACATACATACATACATACACGTATGAAAAAAAGTTCCGTGTCGAACTGGATTACGGTTTAGCCATCTAACTTAGAGATATCAAATATAAAATATACAAGAATAAGGGCAGAGAATCATCAATTAATAATAGAATTAATAATTAACAATTCTGCCAAGTAGTTCAGTATGAAAAAAACCTTTATCAGTAAGACTATTTATCATTATAAATATACAGGGATTAGCAATTGAGTTGCTTCTCCAACATACTGAAAATTTAGAAATAGCAGTCAAA
>NC_068982.1:57084146-57086727 GCF_001194135.2 Octopus bimaculoides | reverse complement strand
GATAAAGGTTTTTTTCATACTGAACTACTTGGCAGAATTGTTAATTATTAATTCTATTATTAATTGACGATTCTCTGCCCTTATTCTTGTATATATATATATATATATATATATATATATATAATATGTGTGACATCTGTGTGAGATATCTGGTGTTGACGTGTTTACGTTTCCGTAATATAGTGCTTTGACACAAGTGACCGATAGAGTAAGCGCCAAACTTAAAACAATAAGTACTAGGGTCGATTCGTTCGACTAAGGTTCTTTAAGACTGTGACCTCGTATGGCCGCTTTCTGATGACTGATATTTTTCTTCTCACCGCTAAATTATATAACTATTTCTACTTAACATTTTAACATTCGTATTTTTAAATATGCTATTACTAACTGAATCTATTAGTGTGCATACTCACTCGCCGTCTCCATCAACTCTGTGTGTTAGACATATGCGTTACTACTACTACTACTACTACTACTACTACTACTGCTGCTGCTGCTGCTGCTGCTGCTGCGGCTACTGCTGCTACTGCTACTGCTGCTACTGCTGCTACTGCTGCTGTTGCTGCTGCTGCTATGCATTCTTTCTGTTGGTAATGCATCGTACGATATTTTCATTGACACGGTGCAACCAATTTTCCACATTCTTCTTTGATACATAATATGTATTCATGTTTATCTGCTGATTATATCTAAGACTACATAGTCTAACTTTTTTTTATCTTTTATCTTTTACTTGTTTCAGTCATCAGACTGCAGCCATACTGGGGCACCGCCTAGGAGAAATTTTTAGTCGAATGAAATTGATCCTTTTTCTTTTTAAGCCTGGTACTTTTGTATCGGTCTCTTTTACCGACCTTCTGAGTTATGAGGAGGTAAACACACCAATACCGGTTGTCAAGCGTAGAAGGGGGACAAATACAGTCATAAAGGCACATAATCCCAATACACTTTTGTGTCTCTGATTTTTCCTTCTTTATTTTTTCCCTCTCATCTGTCGAAGAGCGTAGGTTCGAAACGTCAAAGGCTTTTCCATTCTTCCCGAGTGTCAAACTAATACACCTGCTTTTTGTTCCCTCACCTGTCTTCGTCCTTTGTTTTCTGTTAATTTTGAACTATACACACACACACACGCACACACACATACACGTAGTTCTTCTTTCAGTTTCCTTCCACCAGATTCGCTCACAGGGTTTTTTGTTGGCCCAAAGCTGTAGTAAAAGACAGTTGCCCAAAATGCCATGCGAAGCAGTGGGACTGAACGTCGAACCATGTGGTTGGAAAGCAAGCTTGTTACCACACAGCTACGCCTGCATCTATATGTTCTTAACCCTTTTTAAAGACGGTAAATTGCGAGTTGGTGAGTTCGATCATATCAAGTAACCACATCGAATCTCCCTCGTTAATTTGTGTTATGGATATCATATTTATTAGTGATGTGGACTTTGTTATTAATGCTGTATTTATTCACTTGAAATTATTATAGATACTCTTTATATTTCTTATAATCATATTTGCGTGTGCTTCATTGTCGTTGCTGTTGCTGCCGTTTTTTGCTAGCCACAATACTTAACCATAGGTACTTTCCAACCCTAATCAAAGATGTGCTCCAACCATATCTATCTGTCTTCTCTTTTCCCCAGGCATAACATATCAATTATTATTCAATGTCGTCTTTCTTTTCTAACCGTAGGGTATATAATTTCAAGGTTGTTTGACTTATACTTTTAAAAGGTCAAGAGACTGCATACGGAGGGCTTCTTCGTTCGTTTGTTATTAGTGTCCTTCATGTTGTGGTCGTAGCTACTATCACTGCTGTTGTCGTCCTTGCTGTTATGGATGTTGGTAACATATTTTCTATTGCCTCTTTTGCCTCTTTTGCCTTAATCCGAACCACCTTTCTTCCTTTCTTTCAGCCTTCCTTTCTTTTTTTCCACTTCAGCAAATTTCTATGCAAACAGAGTCAGAAAAATGGCGACAACGAATTTGTGGATAGAACAAAAAAATGATACTTGCAAATTATTTGGCAATCATTTTTCCCAAACTGATCATTCTGCCTCCAAAACCTTACGCATTCATGTAGTTAACATGTGCACACATTGAGTTAATACGCTAATGCACGAAGGTGTAGATTCACGAATATACAAAAACACACCCACACGCAGATACATATACACACACAGAAACACACACACACATTCTGATTTTATTAGTGCATCAGTTCTAGGTTTTTATATAACTTCAATACTTTTTCGTCCTTTCTTATTAGGTTCCCTCAAAAGTTACGACTTACATATACATATCTTTTATTTCAGTCATTAGACTGCGGCCATGCTGGGGCACTGCTTTGAAGAGTTTTTAGTCGAATGAATCGACCCAAATACTTAATTTTTTTGGTAAGTCGAGTACCTATTCTATCGCCTCTTTCGCTGAACCACTAGGTAATGGGGACATAAACACACCAACATCGGTCAAGTGGTGGTGGGGAACAGGCACAAAGACACACACACACACACACACACACACACACACACACACACACACATACATATATATATATATATATATATATATATATATATAT
>NC_068982.1:57080495-57084109 GCF_001194135.2 Octopus bimaculoides | reverse complement strand
TGTGTGTGTGTGTGTGTGTGTGTGTGTGTGTGTGTGTGTGTGTGTGTGTGTACGACGGTCGTCTAGTTTCCGTCTGCCAAATCCACTCACAAGTCTGTGGTCGGCCCGGTGCTACAGTAGAAGATATTTGCTCAGGGTGCCATGAAGTGGGACTGAACACGGAATCATATATATATGTACGTCTTCGTTTTGCATCTAGTTTGCAAGATTGTTGATGTGAATTCGTGTGTTGAAATTAGCTTTTCATTGTGGTTTACATCTTTGTTGCTATTTAGATGCGTATGTTCACTAGATTCAGTAGGTGGATTATTGAAACTTGGTCGCATTTTACTATTGTTTACCCGGTGCATAAGCCGCCGATTAAAAATAGCATTATATCGATTAGATTTAGGAAAACATTTGTCCAACGCGGCAAAAAATTTCCAGCGATCTTGATTGAAACATGCGAACCGAAAATTGGGTTGAACCTGATTCCTATATCTGTTGTTAGGCTTATTTGATCGAGTACTTGCTTCGGCAGTACACATACTAAAATTGGAACGATACAGAGAAGATTAGCATGGCTCCTGCGCAAGGATGACACGCAAATTCGTGAAGCGTTCCATAATTACTTTATAGGCGCAGGAGTGGCTCTGTGGTAAGTAGCTTGCTTACCAACCACATGGTTCCGGGTTCAGTCCCACTGCGTAGCACTTTGGGCAAGTGTCTTCTACTATAGCC
The DNA here is from genome assembly GCF_001194135.2 of Octopus bimaculoides. Taxonomy (NCBI): domain Eukaryota; kingdom Metazoa; phylum Mollusca; class Cephalopoda; order Octopoda; family Octopodidae; genus Octopus; species Octopus bimaculoides. Next base: position 57,083,389 of record NC_068982.1, on the reverse strand, counting down.
TTGGGCCGACCAAAGCCTTGTGAGTGGATTTGGTAGACGGAAACTGAAAGAAGACCGTCGTATATATGTATATGTATATATATATATGTGTGTGTGTTTGTGTGTCTGTGTTTGTCCCCCTAACATCGCTTGACATCCGATGCTGGTGTGTTTACGTCCCCGTAACTTAACGGTTCGGCAAAAGAGACCGATAGAATAAGTACTAGGCTTACAAAGAATAAGTACTAGGCTCGATTTGCTCGACTAAAGGCGGTGCTCCAGCATGGCCGCAGTCAAATGATTGAAACAAGTGAAAGAGTAAAAGCGTAAAAGAGAGTGTGTTGCACAAGATTGGAACAATTTAGTGTTACAAGCAGTTGGATTATTATGCCACGTATGTCTATGAGTTTTCGTTGGTGGTTCATTGTTTTGACCAATTCTTCTTGGCCTGTATTCTATATCTGATTGAGTTCTCATACCGTGACGTTGTGATGGCATACAAGGTTTATTACTGTTGGAGGAAATACCAGTGTTGTGTATGTCTGCTTATTGTATATATTGAATTTTTTCACGGTACCCAGCCCAAGCTAAAGCAACACTACAATAAGTTGCACATGAATCGAAAAATTTATTAGCGGATAATCTAGAAATTCTTGTAGAAATATTCTTAACTAATCTCCGTATTAATATAAACACCAGGCTGCACTGTTCCACCAAAAAGGAGAATTATAATAGTCACGAAATGTGACTACCGTGTTAAGAAATCTACATTGCTAGAAATACGATCTAAACTGCTCTGATGCTGTAGGTAACGCACATGAATGGAAACATAAACACTAACAGGGACCTGAATCGTCCGGAAAAAAGCCGATCGAGAATTCTTAATGCTGACGTAAGTTTCGGCAATTTCCATTGCCTCTTCAGTTAAGCCCTCTCGATCTCGGCTTTTTTCAGTTTCTTTCTCTATTAGTATATGTGTTTTCGTCATCCAAATTAATGGGGGATTTAGCGATTCGCTAACGTGTATACATAAAATTAATATAAACAACATATACATACATGCATGCACACACACACATACATACATACATACATACATACATACATACATGCATACATACATACATACATACATACATACATACATACATACATACATACAAAAACCGGAAATAACTGCAGAAAATAATTTATTGCATTGAAGCCTGTCGGTTAGAGAACATGTCTTGCTCGCTGACGTTTTGGCGTTTGCTGAATTTTATTAAGAACAATCCTTTCTTAGTGGTCAGACCATATGGGGGTCTATATGTAGCATATTGGATGTACACTTAGTGGTCATCCCTCTTATATGTATGTTATATGTATGTTATATATATATATGGATCCAAATCATACGAAAGGTCTGAGTTTCGCGATGTGTTGATAGGCTATTCAACAGAACGACGAACCAACGACTAATTCATCGTTTCAAGCTTGGGGGAACTTGGAATTAGAACCTCTTTCGAATACAGGTGCATCAAATAAAATGTTATATATAATGTAACAGACACTGGATATTTTTTCTTCTAAACAAAGAATTGATTGGTGTTAATTTGAATGCTTGAGGCGAATATTTGAAATGAGTGAAGTTTCGGAAGTTAATATTTTTGAAAAATGAAAACGGAAAGCAGAGAGAAAAAAAAGTGGTAGGAAAGTGTGTTTGTAGAAGGAAAGTTAAAAAGGAAATAAAAATTTAAAAATTGATTGGGATAATGTTACAGGCAGGGGTAACATGAAGGATTACGTATATATATATATGTACATGTATGTGTGTATATATGCGTGTGCGTGTGTGTGTGTGGGGGGGGGGGTTATATATATTGTCCTCGTGTCTAGCTAGCTAGATAGATAGATAGAAAACTGACATATGACTTTTCATTTGAGAAATCTTTTGCACTGAGCATATTCTTCCTGTTTCCCTTTCCTTATGTTCGCCGTAAGAATGCATTGAACTATGTGATTATATACAATAACCAAGTTCTTCCTCTTTAAGCTCGATTCAGTATCACACGTGCGAGAGAATTATTCTATTGTGCGGTAAATTAGCATCATAATATTTTCTAGTGTTTGTAAATTCAACATCTTCGTCCAACATCTTCGTCCAACATCTTCGTCCAACATCTTCGTCCAACATCTTCGTACATTTACTTCCTGACACCGCATTCCGAGGTGTTATAATGGGATATTGTACGATTCCTATTATTCGCAATTTTGTTTAAGGAGATTTGGTAACTATTTCTAGCAATTAATGTGATCACGTAAAGGCCTAAACAATCAGTTCAATTATAGGTCACTAGAACTTATTGATTAGCCACAGTGTATCTGGTGCTTAGCTACGATGAAAGCTAAATTGATGACTTGCTTGATTGCAACGAGCCTCATAGTTGTCTTGATGAAAGATTGGGACGATATAGACTTACAAAACGTTTCTTTTCCTTATATAACTTGTGAGAATGCATAGGGTTAGATGTGAAAATCCGTAAGTGTTCCTGGTGAATGATTTTATATAAGAATTGTGAACTAGTGAGTAAATTAATCTGAAAAGTTTTGACATCTTAGCGATATACTGTACAAACAAGGCTAACATATCAATTGATTCAAAAGACCAGGGTGGGAAATTTGAAATGGTTGGCCAGTTTCTTTGAAAGACGTGACAGTAATGGATTTTGCTGAGTTGAGAAATGTCTGGGAGAAGTTTCACATTCAAAGGATTAAGAAATTTAGTTACTGTTTTCGAAATGCTCGGTACCACGTGCGCGCGCACACACATACATTCATACATACACACATACATACATACATACATACATACATGCATATATATATGTGTGTGTTTGTATGTGTATATATTTATATATGTATATGTATATATATAT
>NC_068982.1:57078645-57080438 GCF_001194135.2 Octopus bimaculoides | reverse complement strand
CATGCATATATATATATATATAATACATATGTATATATATACATTCAAACCACTAGGCTACGCTCATCACTACATACTTGTCTCACTCTCTTTCTATCTCTCCCTCTTCCTCTCTCTCTCTCTCTCTCTCTCCCTCTCTCTCCCTCTCTCTCTCTCTCTATGGTTATATAAAAGATACAATGAGTTTTCGTCAAGGTGACTGAAACCAATAGGTATGCGGTCTGAGTGCTCAAATAGGTATAACACTAAAACTCCGGTGTGAGTAGCAGCTGAAGTTGTATCTTTGTGAGTGCCTTGTCCAAAAGCAACTAGAAGTGGCTTCTCTCTTGAGTCAGTAGGTATAGGTTACGTAAAAAGGAGAGGCAAACAAATTGACAAGACTTGACAAGGACATTTGATTTAATTTTCCTATATTATGAAATGTAGAGATAGGTAGAAGCATTTGTCCAACTTTGGAACAACTAACATCCATTTTTCTTCACTATGAATTACTATCTAACCATTATATCTGATCATGGATTTGCTTAATGAATACCCAGCCTCACTAGATCTAACTGGACAGAATTAACCACAACAATTATCATTGACGAGAAATTTTTATTCCACTGTTACATGTTTAACCTATATCTATCTATCTATCTATCTATCTATCTATCTATCTATCTATCTATCTATCTATCTATCTATCTATCTATCTCTGATGACGGTATATTCAGCATATGGAGTATTCGCTTTGCACGATGTTTCAATAGCTGGGATATCCCAGAAACAGCTATCGAAGGCTATCTCTACCTTTCACTATATAGCTAAATTGAATTAAGTGTCCTTGTTAAGTCTTGCCAATTTGTTTGTCTCTCCTTTATACCTATATCTCTGTTTATGTATGTATGTATGTATGTACATACGCACGCACACATGTATATATATATAAAGTAACTCAGAATGGTCAGCAGCATGGATCTGGACAGCAAGGACAAAGAAAGCTATCTTATGCACCATGCAAGATAAATTCTTCATCTATTGACACTATCTCCGCTATACAACTATCTATGAAACATCATATGAGCGTGCTTCTAGAAAATTAAACGCAGTATTCAATCAAGCTGTATACAGGAAAACGTGTGTGTGCACGCGCGAGTGTAAATGCATGTGAGGTGAATAATATAATATCATTTGATGTAATATGTTATGATATATGAAGAATTCTAATGATATTGTTTGTTATTCAAGTGAAGTATTCACTAACAGAGATCAATGCTTTCATATAATCTGCTATGATGTTCACTTTTCTTTGATTTTTAACACTCTATTTCTTGAATTCTTGCCGTATCAAATTAACTCCACTGGCTTATATGTAATATCTTATATTAAGAAGTTCATAGTTTCTATTATTGCTTGTTTATCTATTCACTTCATCTCTATTTTCTTCTCTCGCTTTATTGTATATGTGTGTGTGTGCATGTGTGTATGTTTGTATGTATGTGTGTATATATACGTATACACACATATGTGCATATGCATACAGACACATAGGCACACAGACACGCACACATATTGACATTTGTTTTTATGTCGAGTTATAATGAAAACTATTTTACATTAAACAGAAAGATTACTCAATACTTATTTGTAGAGTCCATGTTTATTATTCTTTCACAAAAATAGCGTTCACAGTGATTTCGAAACTTCGGTCTGCTAAACAATCATCGGAGAGTCTCGTGATGGCTTAGCGATATGAAACTTCGAAGTTACTGGCAGCACTAATTTTGCTGAAAAATTTCATATATATATAT
>NC_068982.1:57074870-57078309 GCF_001194135.2 Octopus bimaculoides | reverse complement strand
TATTTTGTGCGTGACTTTTGACCGACTCTGTATATATATGTATATATTGTGTCATCTATAAATAATGCTGTTTTATATACTTCTTTTATTTTTCAAAATTAAAATAAGCAAAGTTCTATTTTAATCTAAAATATACCCTCCTTCATCTATCTGGTAGAATTGCAAAGCCCTTCTTCCATAATTCACTTGTCCGTGATGAAAAATACTCCTCCAGTACAGTTCTGACCTCGTCAACAGAATCCATATTTTTCCGTCCAAATGATTTTGAAGACTGCGGAATAAATGGTAATCAGATGGAGCAATGCCTGGCGAATATGATGGGTGGAGCATCGATTTTTATTCAAACTGCTCCAGCCTTTGGAATGTCATCTTTGTTTTACGTGGCCGAGCATTATCCTGATGGAAGAATACCTTTTGTCTTGAAACCAATGATAGTCGTTTTTAGTAGATCTCCTTTCCTACCGTTTGGTTTGGGTTTAAAAGTTCAAAGTGGGCTAAACCTTTTATATCCCACCGAACAGATAACAATACCTTACGTCGGTGAAGACTTTCTTTAGCCTGGAGTGCCGGTGTTTCTCCTTTCCCTACTCACAGTCTTCGGTGCTGGATGTTTTAATAGATAACCCATTTCTTGTTACCAGTCACTGTTCGGTCCAAAAAAGGTTAATTCGTGAGACTTGACAGCAAAGAAGGGCACACGATCACTCTCTGCGCGCGATTAGACTCGGAAATTTTGTGAGGAACCCATTGACCCACTTTGCTGGCTTTTCCGATAGCACGCAACTCTCGATGAATGGTTGAATGACCAAATCCAAGCTTCTCTGCTAGTTCTTCATCAGTTACAATGGGATTTTGTCCCACCAGGGTTTGTACGACGTCCTCGTCAAGCTCTACAGATCTTCCAGGACGAGGCTCTTTTTCTAGGCTGTAGTTTCCGGCTCAGAATTTCTGGAACTGCCGTTGGCACCGGCTTACACTTATTGTCCGATCCCCATATACTGCATTAATATTCCTCGCACTTTCCTTAGGGTTGTTGCCTTTATTGAACTCATAAAGCAAAACATGCTAAACATGCACCTTTGTCACTTCCATAATAGCTTTGAAAATATAACTGCTAAAATCGAACTGTACTCTTCAAAATTGCACTAAGAATTATATATATATATATATATATATATATATATATATATATATATATATATACAGAGAGAGAGAGTGAGAGAGAGAGAGAGACAGACAGAGAGACAGACAGACAGACAGATAGATAGATAGTAAATGTAAAATAATGTAATCCAAAAATATCTTTGTAAGGACAGTTAGCATCAAGCATATATCCGGTTTATATAGTTAACATAAAACAGATGATACGCGAGCAACAAAGTTTATTAATCAAAGTATATTATTCACATCGTCTCATATCGCATTTAATGGAGACTTTAATGACTGCAACTATAGAACTCATAGTCTAGCAGCCAAAATTGCTCAATATACGATTATATATTGGTAGGTGTAAGGAATAGAGAAGGCAAATCCGCATTACATATATTTCTAAGAAAAGCTAAACCTGTGTTACGTAATTTAAAGTTGTAACATGCATTCAGCTTAACTTTTCTTCAGGTAACTTACTTGCAATTTACAATTTCATTGTTGTAAATTTTTTCTGAATACATAAATACTATAGATTGCCTTTCTCCATTTCCTACACCTTTCAGTATCAGTGTAAATATATATAAAGGTATTTTTATCTATGATCATTTGTCTGCTTATGTCTGTATTTATATATAAACACTCGCACTCACAAACGAATTACAGAGCTTTATTTTGTAGATAAAATGAAATGTGGGGCATGCTTTCGTAATAATATTATAAAGTAGCCTCTCTGTCAAAATTAAATAGCTAGTTACACCTCAGATTGTATATCTCCGTGGTGAGGAAATAGGTTCTAGTTTATGAGTTTCTAACCTTGGTGGGGTTTCGTCATATAAAAAAAATGATCATTTACAGTCAACGGAGAATATAGTAAACTTTTGTTATTAAAATAGAACTGCGATGGAGGCAAATTGATTTGTCTAATTTGCATAAAAGCCCATGCAAAGAAAACGTGTACTAATTCCTTCATAGTTTGTTTTTGTTTTTTTGTTTTTTTTTGCAATTTGAAATGCAAGATATAATTTCAGACAGTGTTCACTTTGTCTTCAAGTGTCCCCGCTTTTCCAGTCTCGTTATACCATCATCTGAAAAAAATATCCCCACTTGTGTTTGGTTATTTATACTGTATACAAACTCGGATATAGTCTTCTGTGTAATATCCTAAATCTTATGGCGCAGCCAGTTTCTTAAGCGAGGTTTAAACTATATGTTTATTAAAAAGGCTTGTAGAATGAAAGCGCCATGTTTTGCATTATTAATTGATTCGCTACTCAGTATTTGAAAATAATTAAATGGATGGTTACAATGCGTTTGATAATAAATCTCTTTTACAAAAGATGACCGAGAGCTGAACATCAGCAAATAATGAACAAGAAAATTCATGTTTTCAGATTATGGTATGATGGGAATATCTGGGGTGTCTTTAATCGTAGAATCGTTTGACTCGTGTTTGGGTAAGAAACTGGCTTCAAATACCATCAAAACAGACATAGTTGTGTAATAGATACGAGAACGAAAATAACTGACATAAAGTAAACTAGTCAAAGAATACAGAGCAAATAGTCCAGTTATGTACTAACGTTTTAATTTATACTTATCGCTTGATTCGGATGTCACATTGCACAAAGAATTGAACCTAACTTTTAGAATTAGTCATATTCGATATTCTTTATAAGTCTCTTGCTTCAAGTTCTAGAGGATGATAAAAATAAAAGCAACAACAACAACAACAACAAAGGGATAGTTCAGAATAGATATTGTTTATTCGTAATAGATATTGTAATATCTTAAAGAAACAATAACACATTTCAATCAGTCCACCACCGCGGCCATATTTACAACGAAGACAACAATATCAATAACAGCAGCAGCAGTAGCAGCAACAATAGAGTCATCATCATCACCATCATCACCATCACCACCATCATCATCATTATCATCATCATCATCAACAACAACAGATGCAACAATAAAAAGGAAACTAAGATTTTCCTCTGTAAAATCTTCAAGTTTGAAATGTATTGACTTGCAAATAATTTGGAGTCACAAAGAGAAAAGTGAATAAGTTTGAACGGCGCCGAACACAGAGGTCTTTACAATGAGATATTTCATGTTAGTGTGCCCCGCTCGTGTGAGTGCATTGTTATCTATCTGTACGTCAGTGCATATTGGTTTATACATACATACATACATACATACATACATACATACATACATACATACATACATATGTATATAATTATATATTTACTCACATAAATATACATACACTCTCTCTCTCTCTCACACA
>NC_068982.1:57073557-57074434 GCF_001194135.2 Octopus bimaculoides | reverse complement strand
ATATATATATATATATATATATATATATACATACATTCATGTATACATAGAACATAAATACATACATTCATACATGCATACATACATACGCACATACATAGAAATACATACATACATACGTACATACATGCATACATACATACATAATAGATGCATGTAAATGTGTACGTACGTACCTGTATATAAGAAACGCTTTTGTGTATGTGTTTTTTTCTTATTTTATGATAATTTGATATCTGAGCTCTTTACATTTTTTTTTCTTTTGGTACAATTGAATTTCGGATTTATTCTATTCCGTGTATTAAAAATGGATAAACTCTATCCAATCGCGCACACGCGCGTACACACACACATACAAATGTGTGCGCAAGCACACACATACATACGAAAACGCAAGTAAATTCTCCACGCACAAACCCACACATAGATCGTTATTTTAGATCTATGTAAATATGAAATATACGAATATGCTCGTATATAGATGTAAGTGATGGAAAGTCGGAGATGGGTGAGGGATATTGATAGGAATAAAAATGCAAGATCACAATATTTGTAATATCAGAAACGCACACACACACGCATACACACACACACACACACACACACACATAAGCTTACACACGGACACACAGAGAGACACGCATGCACACACGCACTCGCACACACACATATACACACAGAGTTAGATATTCGGGAGAAATAGGTAGGCAGTGAGAGAGAGAGAATTTATGTGTGAGATCGTGTGGTTTGTAATAAGAATGCGCATTATTATTATTATTATTATTATTATTATTATTATTATTATTATTATTATTATTATTATTATTATTATTTACTCTTTATCACAGGTTTTGTTAGGGCTCCTGAATTATATATA
>NC_068982.1:57069902-57072402 GCF_001194135.2 Octopus bimaculoides | reverse complement strand
TCCTAAAGTTTATCTTGCATAGCAAATTGGGTCTCTCAGTGATGGCGTTTCTTATCCTTCGATTTCCGTGTATGTTTATCAACCTTATCAATGAAACCTTGAAGAAAAGCATCCAGCTTATGGACCAAAGCAAATCAATATCGACTGTACCCAGGCATTATAGCACTTAGTATCGTTATGAGTTCTAATCACTCAAAGATCAACTTTCCTCCTTTTGGGATCGATAAAATAAAGTACTAGTTGAGTACAGGGGTCGAAGTTATCGACTAGTCCCTCCCACCAATTTCAGGCCTTCTTCCCTAATTTGATAACCATTATCTGTAACTAACTTGATAAAAGCCGAAGATATTCACGATACCTTTACAACCCGAAACAGTGATAATTACATCGTACTTATCAGATTTTATCCTATGAATAAAGACTAGATAACCCATAATTATAACCTTTTGCAGATAGTTAAGTAAGTCTAAGCAATTCTATCTTCGTCAGAGTTTTAAGATACCTCTTAAATTTAAACTCTCTGACTTGCTTTCACAATCTGAAAGATCAATCTGTGATCAGAATCCAAAAATATTGGTTTGAAGTTTTAGCACAAGGCCAGCAATTTCGGGGGTGAAGAGTAAGTCGGTTACATCGACCCCAGTACTCAACTGTTACTTCTTTTATCGATCCCGAAAGGATGAAAGGCAAAGTCGACCTCGGCGAAATTTCTACTCAGAACGTAAAGACGGACGAAATGCTTAGTAGCATTTCGTCTGGCGTGCTAACGATTCTGCCAGCTCGCGGCCTTAGAATACAAAAATATTTCTCTCATTTGAATGGAATTTGAATTCTGAAAGAATAAGTCTGTTATTATTCAGCCAGAAGGGTCAAAGGACCAGAAAACTAGGTCAACCAAGAAGAGAGAACAGGTTTTTGAAGAGTTCTTCCTGGCATATTTTTAGCTTTCATGTTGAATATTTCGACGGAGATCTGATATATTTCCTAATGCTTCTGTTGTAGTTGTTGTTGTTGTCTTTGTTGTTGTTGTTGTTGTTGTTGTTGATGATGATGATGATGATGATAATGATGATGATGATGATGATGAAGCAGACTAACGTTTCAACCACGTCTAACCTGTAATCTTTAAAAGTACCTCGGACTGCATTATTTATTGTGCCTTTTTCCTGATTTATGGTTTCAGGGTTGTTGGCTGTTATTTCTGAGCGAACAAGTGACCATGTGAAGGTTCATAAATTCTCTGGAGGCTCAATTTTCATTTTTCTGTTGTTGTTGTCGACAGCGATGATCCTGTTTCTGCTGTTGAGTCTGCCCATATCTAATCTTTCGAGATTACTCCCATTACTAGTTCGCGCAACTACAACTAGTAAGTACCATTGCCTCTGTCACTGCAGAATTCCTCCCCCTCCCACTAACACTGCCGCCGTCACCACCACCATCTCCTTGCATTGCTGTCTAATAAACACTATACTGCTACCGCTGCCGCCACCGTCGCCACCGCCGCCGCCACCAGCAGCATCTAGGCCAAAACCATTGCCACTACCGTAACAAATATTTTCCCTACTGCTACCCCAGCCAACAATAACACCAACCACAACCACCACCACTAACCGCCACCATTAACACCTCTACCACCATCACCACCACCTCCTCTGTGTCACCTAGCGTAACCAGTATTATCACTATCACCCCCTACCACTACAGCCACCACAAACACCACCACCACAACCAGTATTATCTCCTCTGACCAACGTGGTAGCTTCTTTTGTAGTAACTCGACTTGCTACAAATAACAGTTGAACCTTCTTCAAATCACGCCCTACAATCTTAAAAAGAACGAAAACGTTAGATAAATGGCACCGTCCTTTGCCAGCATATATATAAAAAAAATAATGAATAAGACGGGATTGTCACATATGGAATGCAATTAATCGTAGGTCTGCTCAACCAGAACTGACTTCGAGCTAAACAACAACAACAACAACAACAACAACAATGCCTGTGAAGGCACATGCGAGAAACATCACCAACGACAACATCATTCTCAATACCGTTATCTAAACTTCCACCCTGATGACGCTACCCTTACCAGTCCTATACCCGTCGTCGCTATAGTTATTTTGTTTTTACTTAAACATTCAGCGGTATGTTTTCCACTACCTCTGCTCGCCTTGCCATAGCCTTGCTAACATCGCCGCCAATAGAACAAAATTAGTGTTGATTTCATTATGTCAAAGTTCAGTGAATGAAAGCGTTGATAAAATCACTGCAGATCAAATTATCTTACACGGACAACGTTATGCTGTGGATGTGTAAAGTAACTGGATACGTTCGTAAGTAACGAGGTAGGCAGATATGAAAATGTGTGTGGATGTATGTAGATTAACAAGCACATACATACAAAGACATACACACACACATACTTACATACATACGTACATACATATGTGTGTGTGTGTGTGGGGTATATATATATATATATATATATATATATATATAT
>NC_068982.1:57060300-57068758 GCF_001194135.2 Octopus bimaculoides | reverse complement strand
GGATAACTCAATTACATCAAACTTAGAGTTCAACTGATACTTATTTTATCGATCCAAAACGTAAAAACGGACGAAATGCTGCTAAACATTTCGCCGGACGCGCTAATGAATCTGCCAGCTCACCGCCTTAATCTATTTAAATATTGTAATTTCAAATTTTAGCACAATGCCAGCAATTTCGGGGGAGGGTGTAAGTCGATTACATTTGGTCCAGCGTGCTAATCTATTTAGATACATATTAATATATTGATTTCACCTTTTGGCACAAGGTCAGCAATTTGGGGGAGGTATTAAGTCGATTGCATCAACCCCTGTATTCAAATGGTACTTATTTTATCGACTCCGAAAGGATGAAAGACAAAGTCGACCTCGGTGGAATTTCAACTCAGAACGTAGACGGACGAATGCCGCTAAGCATTTCATCCGGCGTATTAACTATTCTGCCAGCTCACCGCCTTAACCTATTTGAACATATTGAGCGCTCTTTCATTTAATGCTTTATCATTTTAAATGTTCTATTTTACACAGAACAAACACACACACACATGTAATATACACAGCATAACATACAACCATAGTTTAGAATTCCGTATATTCTTTTATAGCTCGAAGGATATCCCTGCTCAGAGAAACAGAATGGGTAAGTGGTAAGAAGCTTTCTCCCCAACCACGTACTTTTGGATCCAGTCCAACTGCATGACACCTTGGGCAAGTGGCTTCTACTATAGCCCCAAGTTAACAAAAGCCTTGTGAGTGGATTTGTGAACGGAAACTGAAAGAAGCCGGTCGTGTGAGTGTGCGTATGTGTGTGTGCGTGCGTGCGTGTGTATATTTGTATATATTTTCTCACACACACACACACACACACATACACACACACACACACGTAGGAAGAGAGATACGGTGAGAGAAGATAAATTTATTGGTCTATTCAATATATTTTTACGCGTGTTTGATTATTATCTTTGTATCCGAATTTGTTCCTCACCGCGACTAGACCTTCCTGTAAAATAGCGTTTCGACGAAAGAGTCTGATAGAATAAAGTAGCATGCTTTGAAAATATAAATGCTGGGGCCGATATATCCGACCAAACTTCTTCAAGGCAGATGCCCCTTCATGACCGCAGCTTAATGACGGTAACAAGTAAAAGGTAAAAGATAATATTCTGTTGCGCTTATCCTTCGATAACCTGAACACAGTGGTATATAGAAACAACAAGTCTGGGGATATGTTCATGCATTTATTCACTACTCTTACGTGTATTTCAGTAATGAATAAATGAACGATACAAGGTTTTACATTATATTCAGAATACATCATCAGGTGCTTAATTACAAGACAATTAGATATTGTTTAATATTCCAACAGGCGTAAAAATGTATTGAATTAACGTATAAATTAAAAGTAGACCACCGGACACTTAGTAAACCAGTGACATCTGGTTTACGTTTCACGTGATCGGCCTATTAAACAACCAGCCAGCGTTAACCTGTGGCGTGATTTAATCTTCTAAAATCTTCTTTTTGTACCCTCTAAAAGACCACTTTGGTAAGTAAACTCTTTGCAGAATGTTGAGGCAACTGAGTGACATGTGTCTTCATTCTTACTAGGCAGACAGCCAACGAAGATGGGCTAGGACTGATGATCCAGGACCTGCGTCACCACGAAGAGAGTGCAGTTGATTTCAGACACGTTGGGCAAACAGCATGTTGCAGTACCAATAACTTTCTGCGATCTCAGAGCAGTATCTCTCTCTCTCTCTCTCAGCCTATAATTATGACTGTCGTTTACTGTAAATGGTCAACGCAGATTGTCTTTATGCGCGACAATAAAACTTTCTGTTAAACATTTGCTGATGTTGTTCAGTTTTTTCTTTATGTAGCCAAGAAACAGATTTTCGTTCACCAATACAGTTACGGCACAGCGAATAACCAGCACCTATTATTCGCATCAAAAACATTGTTGTTTATACCGTAAACATAAACTTCAGCAAAGAGAGGGTTGCGCACGCATATATAATCATTCATTGTATGTGTTTATCATCTTGAGTATACACAAAATACACTAAATAAAAGATAACACGGACTGCAAAGTCAAAATAATATATACTTCGAAGTTTCGCACTCGCACATTTATAAATTTTCTTCGCTTAAAGTACTAAATGATTAATTCTGTTTAGCGATAGTATTCTAATGAATGAGAAGAAGTAAGTAAAACGAATTCAAAACAAGAAATAAAATATGATTAAATGCATTAATAATCTTCAAATAAGTGAGGGGCGTATAACACTTAAAAGGCTATGTTGATACAAATTATAAATAGAGCGTCTGTCAAGCGCTTTCTAAAGAAAATAACTAATAATTCTGATATTTATCTCACCGACTGAAGAAAGCTCGTATGATTTTATCTCTGAGTAGAGATTTGTGAGAGTGTGTGCGTATGCGTGTGTGTATACAAAACTTAATATTTGTTTTATTCTTATACTTATTTCAGTCGTTTGACTGCAGCCATGGTGGAGCACCGCCTTCAGTCGAACAAATCAACCCCAAGACTTATTTTTTGTAAGCTTAGTACTTATTTTATCGGTCCCTTTTGTCGAACCGCTAAAATTACGGGGATGTAAACACACCGACATCGGTTGTCAAGGGATGGTGGAGGGACAAACACAGACACACAAATATATATCTATATATACAACGGGCTTCTTTCAGTTTCCGTCTACCAAATCTACTCACAAGTCTTTGGTCAGTCTGAGGCTATAGCGGAAGACACTTGCCCAATGTGCCACGCAGTGAAACTGAATCCGGAACCATGTGGTTGGTAAGCAAGATTCTTACCACTCAGCCACTCAAAACTTACGTTAAAATTGGATAATATTTGAATGCAATTTTAGAGTTGTTTATAATAATCTGAATTCAAATTTATTGACATTAAAAAAGACCTAAAGAGTAAAGTGAAAGAAGAAAATAAAAAGGAAAAAAAAAATAATTGTTGATTATATTTCCAGTTCATGTATATGAAAATAAAGTATTGTTGTCTTATTTATAGCCACACCATGTACTTCAAGATACATGTTAGTTGACAAAACGGACATTCATTTATTTACATCATAACAACTTAGAAACTTCGTGAGATATGAAATGAATCGTTTTAACAATAGGACTCGAAGTAGATAAAATTATAAATAATAGCATGTGGAATACTGATTTAATATCACATTGGACGGAAGACGTATAATGGTAGTGCATCTGTCATGTTCACAGAAGATTTGGTTTTGCGTCCCATAGGCGGCTTTCGAATTCTTTCAATCCAAAGGAATGTTTAACCCAATATTTTACGTGCTAATATTTATAGCTTTTTATTTAAGGCGGCGAGCTTTACGTTAGCACGCCAGGCAAAATGCTTAGTGGCATTTCAATTGAGCAATGGTGCTGAGGTAACTAACTTACCCCCCACCCCACCCGAAAGATCTGGCCTTGTGCAAAATTTAGAACCGACATTTATAGCTTTATATAAGGTGGCTAGTTGGTAGAACCATTAGCGCGCCGGGCAAAATGCTTAGCAGCTTTTAGTCCGTCTTTGCGTTCCGCCAAGGTTGACTTCGTCTTTCATCCTTTCAGGATCAATAAAATAAGTACCAGTTGAATACTGGGGTCGATGTAATCAACTTAACTACTCCTCCAAAATTGCTGGCTGTGTGCCAGAATTTTATACCAATATTTATATATTACTATGTAAAGCGGCGTGCTGACAGAATTGCGCTGACAGAAAATGTGTGTTCGTGCTCCTTAGGTAGCCAACGACTTTTTCAATTCAAAGACTTTTATTTTTAACCTTATTGACTTACTTACTCTCTTGAAATTGCTGAGTTTATGCCAAATTTTGAAATCAATGTTTATAGCAGTATATACTTTGAGTCCTACCTGTAGAAAGAAGCATTATATTCTGTTCTTTTACTCCTTTCAGTCATTTGACTGCGGCCATGCTGGAGCACCGGTGCATGTCTTTCAAGATATCATATAAGGATACTTCCACCATGGGTGTGTGCATATGTGAGTGTGTATGTGTATGGGTGTGTGTATAAATGAAATTTGGTATGTCTAAAAATTACGTTAAGATTGTGTATTTGTATGCAATTTTATAGATGTTTATAAATATTTTATTACGAATTTAATATCTTAACGTCTAAAGAGAAATATCATAGAAAGGAAGACAAAAAACAGAAAAGACATTAATTGTTGATAACATTTTGAATGTATGTGTGTGTGTGTGTGTGTGCATTATATATTATATTATGTATATTTATGTATATTATATATATGTATTATATATATATATGTGTGTGTGTGTGTGTGTGTGTGCGCGCGCGTGTGTGTGTGTGTGTGTGTGTGTATATAATACACACACACGACCATATTAGTCGACTAATATATATTATACATATATAATATATTAGTCAAAACTAATCAACCCCATTACTTTAAGCCCGATATTTATTGTATCAGCCTCTTTTGCCGAACTGCTATGTAACGGGGGTTTAAACACACAAACACTAGTTAAAAAGCGGTGTTGAAGGACATTCATACATATGTTCGACTGTGTTTGTCCTTCAACACTGCTTTTTAACCGGTGTTGGTGTGTTTAACTCCTCGTTACGCAGCAGTTCGGCAAAAGAGGCTGATACAATGAGACGTTTTAAGATCCACAAAGATCAGAACTTAACTACAGCTCTTGGTGGTCCAAATTAAATATGCAAATCTAGGTGGATGTCTTTTCAATATATTGCCTGTTTTAAAAAGCCACATCAGACACCATGATGGATCTAAAGTGTAGTACAAGAGGTGGTCAGACTCTACATAAGGAGTAGACAACCACAATATATATATATATATATATATATATATATATATATATATATATGTGTGTGTGTGTGTGTGTGTGTGAGTGTGTGTGAGTGTGTGTAGGCATGTATGTGTGTGTGTGTACATACATACATACATACATGCATATATACATACATATATACATACATATATACATACATAGGTGTATGTGTGTTTGTCCTACAACACCGCTTGTCAATCAGTGCTGGTGTATTTACATCAGCTGTCACTTAGCAGTTCGGCAAAAGAACCGATACAATAAGTAGCAAGCTTTTAAAAAATAAGTGTTGGAGTTGATTCGTTCGACAAAAATTCTGTAAGGCATTGCCCCAGCATGGCCACATTCTAATGACTGAAACAAGTTAAATATAAAAGAAAGTTTGATAATCATGAATATGACGTGAGGGTTATAGAGAAAATAACGATAGGACAATTTAATATCGTATGTCTAAATATTGCATATCTAAATGGTGAAGGTGTGTGGCCTAGTGGCTAGGTGTTACATGCTAGATAGCTAGATTGTGGGTTCGATTCCCTGACTGGGCGGCGCATTGCGTTCTTGAACAAAACAATTTATTTCACATTGCTCTAGCTCCCCTTCGATCAGGGAGACGTTTTGGCCTGCTCGCCTAGCCAACGGAGTGGCGTCATTTGAAGGTTCAAACAATGCAAAAGCGCATAGTGACCAGCGATGTGTAACCTCATCTGATAGCCTGGTTGGCCACGTGACCACGTTGATGTCTAAGTAGGTATATCGAATAGTTCTTGAAAATTGTTTTATAAAGGGCGGTCAATAATTCCATATTTGAATTCATAATGAATTCATAATCTATCACTTTGTTTTACACTGCTGCCTTGCTTGCCTTCATTCAGTTTATACTTTCTAAATTATGATAATACGTCTTGACGCATTTATCTTGCGTCCTGCTCTTTCAAGAAATAAGCTTTTCTCTTCTTTCTCCACCAACCTTGAAAACCTTGGAATAAATCATCGCATCTAAATGTGTTGGCGTGTAGCTTAGTGGTTAGGGTATACGGCTCACAATCGTTAGATCTTGAGTTCGATTCCCAGCAGCCGTTGTGTCCTTGAGAAAGACACTTTATTTCACGGTGCTCCAGTCCACTCAGCTGGCAAAAATAAGTAGTACCTGTAATTCAAAGGGCCAGCCTTGTCACATCCTCTCTCACGTTGACTCTCACTCAGAATTAAGTTCATGGGTACGAGTTTCAGTGGTGTACTCAGCCACTTGCACGTAAATTTCACGAGCAGGCTGTTTCGTTTATCGGATCAACTGGAACACTCGTCGTCGTAACCGACGGAGTGCCAGGAGAGCCATAAAAAAAGAGGCTCTTAAAAGCAACTGCAATACCAATTACCCAATCATTCGGCGTATATTGCTATCAGAAATTCAACTTATTATTCTCTAATCTTGTCTGAACGCGTCCTAAATGGAAAGAGATAAAATTTTTCATAGAAGAAACCAATATTTTAAATAGCTATGTAAATACGAAGTTCCTAAATTCATATTTTTTATTGTCATTAGTTTCTATATTCGGAACCATTTCATTTTAATTCGTTCAAATTTTGATTTTATCTTGTAGCATAAGTCAGAATGCACTTCAAATATATGGAAAGTTGTATCGATTAGATGTTATTCTAACTAATATGTTATTTTATTCCTGAGTGCATACGTATATCTAGATAGCTTTTAATACTCTGTGTATTAAATATATTAGCATCAACGTATGTATCTATGCAAGATAAACTTTAGGATGCCGATGATGGAACTTCTAATTCGTCGCTTCATCCGCTAAAAGCACCAACCAAAGCTACTTCATATCACATACTGTTTTAGACATAGATATGTTGGATACTGTATATAGGACAAGGATATATTGGATACACAATGTCAGAAAAGAAAACGGAAGAAAAAGTTGGTTGAGTATAAGTGGAATGTCTTTGATCATAATAAATCTACTGGGAGACAGTTAACCTGTGGCTAAAAAACAATCAAGATCAGCAAGAACAATAACATTTTCGTATATGGTACAAGATAATGATGGTTTTTTTCCATCACCCAAAATAAATTTTAAGTATTTTATTAGTCTTTTTTTTTTTAGTTTTTAATTTATTATTATTTTTTTAAATTTTTATCAATTTGGTTAAGAAAGGTGGTGGAGACCACCATTTTCTTGCAGCAACAATTTTAACGAAAATTCGAAGTTTTAATTATGATGAGTACATCTATCGTTACTTTTTCTATAATTCTCTTGTCATATTTCTGATTATCGAACTATATCTATTTTTCCCTTTTTATTTTTTCTTTTATTTATAATAATCTTACCGCTTCTTCAACAGAATATAATTTCGCCCACTTGGCAATGTGTGAGATTTTTGAATCATTTTTCTTCTATATTTTAAACCCTTTCTGACATATTTTCAGCGACTTTGAGCATTTCTATATTAGCTTCCATTAAAAGGAGATTGAAGTATGGGCAATCAGCCATATTGGCCCATACAAATGTAATATTGTTTTTCCGCTATCGAGAAAATATTTCTTTTAACTTATTCCAAAATGTCGAAAGCACCAATAGAACCAGCAACACAAGTTGTATATAAGTTATCAAAGTTACTACATATTGCTTGAATTGTCAATAAATGAATCAATACACTCATCCTGATCATGTTCATAGTCATTTTTCTCGCAGTTGTCGTCATTATCATCATCGTCATCATCGTCGCCGTCTTTTGAATCATATTTATGATCATTTCTTCTTCAAGCACTACCTACAATACTATCAACTGGAATAGCGTACAAAGAAACAACAATAGCATCAACAGCGACATCAACAGCAATAACATACAAACATTCGTATATATATATATGTATGTATATAGATACACACACATACAAACGCCCGCACACAAACGCCCGCACACACACACACACACACACACACACACACACACACACACACACACACATAGGCGCAGGCGTGACTGTGTGATAAGGAGCTCGCTTCCTAACCATATGGTTTCTGGTTCAGTATCACTGCGCAACACCTTGGGCAAATGTCTTCTACTATAGTCTCGAGCCAACAGGAAGACTTGTGAGTGGATTTGGTAGACGGAAACTGGAAGACGTCCGTCGTGTATATGTATGTAAGTGAGAAGGTATATGCACGTGTATACATGTGTGTCTGTGTCTGTGTATGGGTATGTGTGTGTATGTATGTATGCATGTATATTCATATGCATGCATGTATATTCAGCCGGAATGGCTTTCCGCAACGTCTGAATGTATTAGTGACTGTTTCCTATAGAAGAAGGGGTAGATTTCGTCCACGGACATGACAAGCGAGCACACGCTATTGAGAAGGCCTGAGGAGGTGGAAATGGATTTGGCATACTCGTGGATCACTGCTGGAAAGATACTCGACTCCTTCCGATATATATATATTTTTTTTTCTAGAGAGTTTCACTAAGATAAAAGCCACAACATCCTGCCTTTCAGCAGTATATATTTTAAGTATGGTACATTGGTAAATAGACAGTTATATATATATATATATA
>NC_068982.1:57057137-57059488 GCF_001194135.2 Octopus bimaculoides | reverse complement strand
TGTGTGTGTGTGTGTGTGTGTGTGTGTGTGTGTGTATGTATGTATATAAACTATTATAATATATAAAATATACACAATTGTCTCCCTTGCATATATATACTATATATATATATATATATATATGTGTATATATGTATACACACATATATATATATATATATATATATAAACTATTATAAAAAATATTCACAGCTGTCTCCCTTGCATCACAGTAAAATTTCTTCTTTCTTTCTATTTTTCTCTTCACCCTCCTTTTTCCTTCAATCTAGATATGTTACACTATATATATATATTCATACTTCTCGTCTTAATACATCAAAATTTACTCAATAAATATTCGATCTAGTCTTTATTTGCAGAAATTAACCTTGATTTGGTTTTTGAATGAATTTTCTGAATTTAAATATTCTTAAAATTTCATTTGAAAACTTCTAATCATAAAAGCTCATTTTGTTTGTCAATATCATAATTCATTTCTTATTATCTTAATTATAAGATATATAACTCCAAACAATTAAAAAAAAATTTTTAAATTAAAAAAAAAAAGTAAGAAAAAAATCAAAAAACAAAAAGGGCGTACGTTCGTGTTAAAAAATGTATAAATGGTTTGAATCAAACAGATGCATTTATTTATTTTTTGCTTCCGTCTGTCACTAATTAATGATTAAATACTTAATTAAATTTACAATTATAATTCTCATAATTAATTAACTTTTTACTTTGAATGACTGTTTGGTTAACTAATATATTGATTGTTTATATCTTACATTTTAGGTAGTTTGATTCAATATTTGGTATTTCCAGCACAGTAACTTGCGTTTTTTGACTGTTACAGTTTTAAAAAATTGCAGATTCACCTCTCACCGATTTTTCGTTTATTTATTTATGTATTTTGGCGTGATCTAACAAATTAATAATTATTTGCAACTTATTTGGACTGCATCAAGTTGTAAATACGCACCACCTTTCTAACATAAATCTATTTCTGTCAATTTATTCTAATAATTTTCTCTACAAAGATGGTAAGCCTGGCTCCACGTGCAGCAGGGTGGATGCATTCGCTCATTTTCTAATCTTAGTCACAATTTTAGATTTTATCATCAGCCAGTGTAACTAAAGTGCTCTTACAATTCCTTTTTTATTTATTTTGATTAATCCTTATTATTTTAATTCAATCATCAAACATGAAAATAATTGAAAAATTATTTAACAAAAGTATTAAATAAAATGAACATTTTTTAATCAGGTAAAATCATAAATTATTTATTGTCACTATCAATTAGTTTAATTGCATTACCTGGAAAAAAAGTGGATTAGAATGAAAAATGCAGACGCATGGACATTAATATTCTTAAGTAATTAAACCTAGTTAAGTACAGGACAAGAATATTTATACTTAAAATATTGCAACTATAGTCAAAATTTTAAAATACATTTAGATGTAAAAACTAGAAATAATACCTTTTATTAGCTACTCTATAATTAAAAAATTAATTCAAATAATAAATTTAAGGTTAACTGTTAACAAAAAGTAAAAATAAAAAATTTCAATAGCCCCATTAAAAATTTTTTTTCAATTACAAGTTTTCAAATATTCCCATATCTGTACGGCGTGGTTATATTGAGGGACTTACCTTCCCCAGCATTTCATACCATATGGGCTATGTAGCCCCTCGCCAAGAAGAATGTTTTTTTATGGTATACTACCCGCCGCCTCAAGCAAAACATTTAACAAGGAAGAGTACCCCAGTCTCCAGAAAATATCACAGTACCCTCCCCTAAGACTCAACCCTACCATAAAGGTATCAATTGAACTTTCTTTTTTGAAATTTCCAGAAGACCAACCTTATTGTGTCTTTATCAATAAATTATAGTGTGCCAATTTTTATCAAAAAGATGAACAAAAGAGGAATTCAATTGAATACTAAAGAACTGTTAGTAGTTCTTAAACACGTGTAATTGAAACAACATTTTTAATGGGGCTATTGAAATTTTAAAAAAAATGTTTTGCTAACATCTAGCCTTAAATTTATTATTTAGTTGTTTTAAATAATAGAGTAGCTAATAAAATCCTTTATTTTTGGTTTCTAAATATTTTAAAATTACAATTATAGTTACAATATTTTAAGTATAAATATGCTTGTTCTGTACTTCTCCAGGTTTAATAACCTCCATCCGTCCGCATTTTTCCTTGTAATGAATATGAGAGAGCAGACAGACGAAAGAAGGACAATCGACGCATTTATTGAGAGTTATATGTATGGATCAAACTCTTTGATCCATATATATATATGTGTGTGTGTGTGTTTGTGTGTGTGTGTACGTATGTATATATATATATATATATATAT
>NC_068982.1:57056166-57056612 GCF_001194135.2 Octopus bimaculoides | reverse complement strand
TATATATATATATATATATATATATATATATATATGTATCTCTCTCTCTCTCCCTCTCTCTCTCTAGTGGTTTGGGTGTTGCACTCATAATCGCTAGATCATAGCTTTGCTTCCCGGATCGAGTGGTGCGTTGTGTACTTGAGAAAAGCACTTCGTTAACGTTGGTCTGCGATCATTTCAACTTCTGACGTGAGGTACGTTTGTTTCCCCGCACAGGCAACATCGATTTGATGGATAGAGTGAACTAATGTACAGCACATATATATGATCGCTATAAACGAATCAGTCATACAGGTTATCTAGCAAAAAATGAATACTCATACGTCGTCTTGGACGGGAGAGTCCATCATTATGTGTGTGTGTGTGTATAGCCAAATCAATATGTGTGTGTATGTGTGTGTGTGAGTGTGTGTGTGTGTGTGTGTGTGTGTGTGTGTGTGTGTGTG
>NC_068982.1:57054369-57055755 GCF_001194135.2 Octopus bimaculoides | reverse complement strand
CACAAACGATGGTGGTGTGTTTACGTCCCGTAACATAGTGGTTCGGCAAAAAGAGACCGAAAGAATAAGTACTAGGCTTCCAAAGAATAAGTCCTGGGGTCGATTTGCTCGACTAAAAGGCGGTGCTCCAGCATGGCCGCAGTCAAATGACTGAAACAAGTAAAAGAGTAAAGAGTAAGCGTATATGGACAAATATTTACTGAAGGAAAAGACAGATTTGAGACTTCCGATTGCAATACATGCTGGGTAATATTTAAACAAAAAACGAAAGCTATTGGTGGATTTTTTATTTTTTGTTTATTTTTAATTTTTTATTTTCATTTTTAATTCATTTATTTTTCATCTTATTTATTTATTGGTTATTTTGTTCCTTTCTCTCTTATGTTCAACCGGGCGTTCATGTAAATTAGCCAAACAGATAAAATATACCTCCGATGATGGAAGTGATGGCTGAAGCTTGCGAAGATGACTGAAGTTGTTGTCATAGTGACTTCATTTAGCATGTTCATGATGCTAATACAACCAATCAGGTTGTCCAGATTACATAGACAGTGTGGAGAAAGAGTTAGGGTTTTTTGTTTCTTTCTTTCTGTCTTTCTTTCTGTTTATTTATTTATTTTTACATACTTTCTTTGTTTCTTACGATATTTTCAGTTGCAGTCATCAATATCATTCTAATTATCATCGTCCTGGTCATGGTTTGTCGTCGTCATCATCATCATCATCATGGCCATCATTAGCAGAAAAAGAGCAGCATTAACATCAGCATCATCCCTTTCTTGACTATCGTTGTTATCGTTGTAATTTTTTTTATTGCCATCGTTAAATATATTCATCAGCATCATCATCACTACCGTCGTCGTCGTCACCATCAAGAACAACAATCGCCATAATCGGTATCACTGAGATCAGTTCAATTATCATCTTCGTCTCATTCTCGCTTTTCATCGTCGTCATCGTCATCATCATCATCATCATCATCATCATCATCATCATCATCATCATCATCGTCATAATCGTCGTCATCGTCGTCGTTGTAAGTTCTGTTGATCCGTTGAAGCCATTTCTGAAAGAGGTTTACTCTCACCACGGACGTGTATACAACACGAGTTGTTGCTGTTGCTGCTGCTGCTGCCACTACTACTACTACTACTACTACTACTACTACTGCTGCTGCTGCTGCTGCTGCTGCTGCTGCTGCTGCTGCTGCTGCTGCTGCCGCTGCTACAATGCTACTGTTGTTGCCGTAATATCAGCAACATTCTCGAACGAACGAACGAGCGATTGAGGCTCTACAAGGTCCCTCAACCTGCTAGAAATATCAGTCAAACATATTTCTGAAATAACGCTCAACCCATTGCTTTTCCTTTTTTCTATTTTAGAAAA
>NC_068982.1:57048813-57053955 GCF_001194135.2 Octopus bimaculoides | reverse complement strand
CTCCTCCTCCTCCTCATCATCATCATCATCACCATCATAATCATCATCATCATCATCATCATCATCATTATAGCCATCACCATTACTCGCCCCTTGTTATCTCATCATCACCAATACCATTTTCATCTTCATAGCATTTAGAACATGTAACACGTACAATTTGCTCACGAAATAGAATGTTTTTAATTTGAAAGCAATATTTTGCTCATATTCATCTCTAGTTATATTTCCGCATTCGGAGATAGGGGACAGGCTAATGAGAGTGATTGAATTAAATCACAAGGACATGACTGATATTGATTTACCACCCTCCCCAACCTATGAAACTGAAAGGTCGTATGTTGTAGTATGGGTATTTTTTTTTAGATATAGTAAATTTCATTCTTAGAATAACAAGGTTATGTCACAGATGAGGTCGTCGCGAATGATATTGGACGAAAGGACTTCGGTAAACCACTTCACTCATTGGTTTATTCATTGAGTGATTGATTGATTGATTGATAGATTAATTGATTGATTGATTGGTTAGTTGCTTGGTTGATTGAATGGCTATTGAAGTTAGTTAATTGGTTAATTAGTAAACTATCGGACTTATAATATTTCTTGCTAATTTTGGCACAACGGCAGCAATATTGATGAAAGTGTCTAGTCAATAAAATAGACCTCAGTTCTTGACAAGTACTTATTTTATCAACCCTGGAAAGATGAAGAGTAAAGCTGACTCCTGCGGAATTATACCTGATTACTACAAATAAAAAGACGTGAAACAGAAGTGAAATACAAACAGTGCGTGAGTTTATATTCGTAAAAAGACCTTCCAAAATACAGCAATGTTCTGCTAGTTGCAAAAAACTAATGATCTGGTGTGTTGCAGAGACTGTAGAGCGTTGTAAAAGAATAAAATGTCTTACAATATTTTCTGGCCTCATTTAACGCTGTATGCTTTAGTCTCGACAAAGTCGACTGCAAGTTTCTTCCTTCGGATTAGATCGAGTTTCAGTATAACATTGAGTTCAACTGTATCTGTTGCGGTGCGGGGTTATCTTTCGAGAAGGATAAAATAAGTACTGTATGCCTCTATAATCCTAGAATTCCCAAATTCAGTAGATTCAAATAACTGAGTTTCATTTTCTCTGTTCTTTAGATTTGGACATATGTTGAGAGTTCATGTATACATATATATGTGTGTGTGTGTATGTGTGTTGGTGGGTGGGTGTGGGTATGGATGTGTGTGTATGTATATACAGTGTGTATGTATGTATGTATATGTAGGGAGTGGTGGTAATAAATGCGATGCATGAAACTTACAGCTTTGGTCATTTTTGTAAATTTGCATCCGATTACGTAGTGTGTGTGTGTGTGTGTGTGTGTGTGTGTGTGTGTGTGTGTGTGTGTGTGTGTGTGTGTGTGTGTGTGTGTGTGTGTGTGTGTGTGTGTGTGTGTGTGTGTGGGCATGTATGCGTGTCAGAAGCATAAATAAAATTATATCAAGTATCATACAAGATAAATTAATGATATTTTAAAAATCACTGCACTTCATGAGAAGAATAAAAAAAATGTTTCTTGAAAATTGCAGTTGATTGCAAATGACAAGGGAAGATGAACTCATTCAACAATTCTCCATAACTGATATGTCATTAAGGAAAAGACAATTTAATTGTCTGGAGAAGAGCTTTGAGTATCTGTTCCTCTCCCTGGGTATCGCCAGTGCAGGATTTATCCTACATTGAATCTAACAGGTGAGATACCTAGACATATGCCAAAACAATAGCAAAAGTCATGGTCTAGGGTACTTTTCCATAGTTGCCGCTATATGTTATATCAAACTATTTTTTTCACTTAATGGCGTAGCAGTTTTAGAGGATTCTTGTGTCTTCTCACGTAGAGATGATCGCAATTTCCACAACCCATTTAGTTATTCTTCTCTCGAAGTGAAAATAATTTTAGTAACTCACGAATTTTTCTTGTATGAAATTTGAAATACTTTTATTCTTCTTTATTGATTATATCGATACCACTGGTATGTATATGAACAATAATGATACTCTAAGAAGTATTGCAAAATATTTCCAGTAGAAGTTTTAAATTCATTAAAAACCACTTATGGTATTTTTTCTATTTTTTTTTTTACATTTCTTTTAGTGAATTAAAGGATACGTATTCAATGGAAGAATTTCAAAAGCGAAGTGTGAGTAATTTAATGCATCATATTTATATCAATGACCTTATTGGATTTGTGTCAGATCACTTCAAACATTACAATTCGATTTTGACAATTCCTTCTATAACTGCCTCTGAAGATCGGTCCTTTTCTGCATTGAAGAGAATTAAAACTTGCCAAAGAAATACATCGGGAAACATGATTTTCCAACAACTAATTAAAACAGAAGGATGTTTATAAAATGTTTACTCTGGACGATCGAAGAATTGAATTAATCAAAAATGCAGTATACAAATAAAAAAGTTTTGTACGTCTGGTGTATATAATATTAGAATGTTAAAATAAGGAAATTGCACATTAATTTGATATAACATAATTAAATGTGTGAGTAAACAATAAAAATAAACCTCGGCGAAGCTTGAGCTTACATTTGTAAAACAGTCGAAGGCTTTCTTAATAGTAAAGTCGAAATACGAACAAGCATTGCAATGCAAAATAACTATAACGTGTAAAGTCAAATTCAAAGTCAAAATTTTCCAAAAGTCAAAACCATACAGTATTTTATCGGTTGACATTTTATACTTCGCGGTGCCTGCAGGAATTTAATAGCTTGCGTCTCTGATTCAAAGCATTTTTATCCTGGAACAAAGAGACAAAGATTACATTTCGTAGGTCTTTTATAAACTCCACGTCTGTATGGTGATGTTTTTTCTAGAATCTCCCAAGTTACATTGAAAGGATGGGTGCCATTCTCTTTCAATTCCCAGACATACTTTGTAAGACTAGTCATTGTCCTATTCTCGGGGTTTCGGAAAGAATTTCGGTGGGAATAGAATCGTATCTTGAATTAATTTTCCGAAGCCCTTCTGTATGTTTTATATTCTTGTGAGCCATCTACTTGCACTTTGACTCTATAAATAATTCCTTTTTCCAGACATTTACCTTCCAACGGACAGCAGGTCTTATCTTTGAAGTTGCAGTTCCTCAGATTAGATTCGGCACTGTAGTTGTTTGTAATAATTTCCCCTTTATTCTGGCTAGTAAAAGAGGCGAAGTTTTTGCAACAGGAATAGTTAACCTTCAGTGCTCCATTAAATATTCTATAGAACTTATTGCCAGATTGAAAATGCTTAGAAACTAATTTTAAGAATTCCCTACCTGTATTAGTTTTTACGGCAATATAACATGCGGGGTTAAACCACAAAACTTTCCTAGCTCTAGTTCTACGTGGTCTATTATTGTTAGAATTAACTTGGACTATACTGGATCTTCTCCGAGAATCCACTTTTCCTTAATGCATTATTGTATTACGGCGCAGCATTTTGAAATGCTGTCTCATCTGAAGAAATCGATGATATTCGCCTTCCTACATTACTAACTAGGTTCTTAAGAATTACGGGTGGATGATTAGATTCTTTGCTAATATAACATAACTTTTCAATGGGCTTACGAGAGGGTTTAAATTTGTCTAATTGTAAATCTAAGTTGATATCTAAAAAATCTACGTTATTAAGGTTACTTTCTACTGTAAGCCCATCCTTAGGAAGAAAGTAATCAGATTATTCATAAGGTTATCTAACTCATGACTGTTTAAATTATGAGTGACTATAAGACCGTCATTCCTGTATAATCCTGCATCTATAAAAGGGAATTCTAGATGCAGATTATGCAAAATATAAGTTCCTATAAGCATACATAACTCTTCCCCCATCGGTACATCGAAAAGAGAATCCTCAATCTTTTTGACCCAGGTGGAATCCTCGTAAAAAGGAAAGGATTTCCTTGCATGCAGGATAATATCTATTTCCGATCTGTCGATGGTGAGATACTTCTTGACAAAGTCTAATGCTTTTAGAAGCAAAGGCCAAGATATTGACGGGTAAAAATCGACAATATCAAACTGCATAAATTTGCAGTTATGCTTATGGCTAATCCCTTTGAACCAATCTATCACTGACTTGCTATTTTTCCAAATCCGTAAATTTAATTCACTATTTAACTTGCTTAAAATATTATCTAAAATAAATTTGCTAATAAAGCTTATTTCAGTTTTAGCTGGGTTAACTGGCCTACATTTAGGGTTTCTATTGAAATTAGCTTAGTGGTCTTTTGGGTAATATAGGGTCGGCGTGGGGGAAGGTATTCTATCCTGTCACTAGCTTTAAGGTCATTAACAATTCTTCTTGCCTCCAAATTCACCTCTTTATATAAACTTGTATTTTCTTTTTTGTAGGTGTCTGTAATGCTGTTTGAAAGTAGACGTTTATAAACATCTTTCTCAACCGCGTTTAAATTGTTTGTCTTGTCGGAGTTTACGAAGATTTTATCCGAGTTCTTTATGTCTATTTTTTCCTTCATATCTCTCTGGAGTTGGTTGTTGAATTTGCGGAATTTAATTTTTCAAATAATTTTTTAAAATTTATAAAATTTTCTTAATCGGATATATCTTTTAATTTATTAATATTTTATAACTGATTATTTTCCCTTGGCATTCAGGCCTTGTCCGTCTTTATAAGCTACTTTTGATTTAAGGTTTTCTTCGATTTTTTTATAACAATATGACTTTATACCGCAATTCGTTATTGCATGCAACCGGTTATTGAAAAGACCGTTAGTTGAAAGGACCAATGAAACAAAACCATTTTCAAATGTGTATCCATCAAAATAATTGTATATTTATGCATATAACCTTATTTTTGTTCCATTCTAAGCAAAACTGTTTGACGAACGGGAACGCTAAACTCTGAGTAGCAGTTTTTGTGATACTTTTGCTGCTTTTTAATAAAGTATATATATAGGCATCCAAATCGAATGCAATTATATAGATATGCATGCACCTATCCATCCATACATGCATACATACATATGTACGTACGTGCAAACGACGTACGGGCATACACTCGTTCGTACATGAGCTAATACGTTCATAGCATGACGAAAAAGTGGGAGAGAGAGAGGGAGAGAGAGAGGGAGAGAGAGAG
>NC_068982.1:57041499-57046573 GCF_001194135.2 Octopus bimaculoides | reverse complement strand
GCTAGCCGATGAATTCGTAAGTGCCTTTCTTATCGTTGATTTTTGGTGTCGCATGGCCAAAAATTACCGTGAATTTTTTTAGAGACACTTTCAAATTTATCGGAATATTTGGGCTGAAGATTGGAATAGTGAAATTTCCATTCACTTAACCATGAAACGATTCGTATCCAATTAATTAAAGGCTTGGTTTGTTTACGCTTTTCCCTCCGGTTTCTGTTCTATGTGTGCCATAAATATCGCCATCCACTTTAGAGAAAAATTTGTAGTTTGGAACCAGTAGTTCTTTGACTGCTATTTCTAAATTTTCAGTATGTTGGAGAAGCAACTCAATTGCTAATCCCTGTATATTTATAATGATATATATATATATATGTATATATTTATATAGGCATGTATAAATGCATGAATGTATGTACGTAAGTATGTTTGTTCGTACATATCTACGTATGTATGTACATGTGTACGCATGCACGCTTGCCTGCATTAATGTAAGCATGTGCATCCGGGGCATAGAAATTCTTGAGAAGCCGGATGAGCCAACTTAGAGTCTAATTTAAGAATGAATTATCCGTACTCCTTCTTTAATAAAATGATAATTTGATGTAAAACCTGTAGCTCGTTTAGTTCCTAGTTGTCCTACCGGGAATTAATAGATTCTATCTGTAAAGAGAATGAAATTCTTTACACGCTTCATTCATTAAAATCAAGTTCTCGCACGAGAATTTCTTAGAACTATAAAACGACAACGGTCGTTTCAAAAGTGACCTTTGTCTATTCCGACGATGAACTACTACACTTCTAGTAGCTTCCCTCAGTCGCGAGAGCTCATGGTTGTTGTAGTATATGCCGTAACAGTCACTATTCTCTGGTTGACGTAAGGTTGTGACCTTTGTTCCTTTTGTCTATAAGAAATATTATTGATGTCAATGATGTAGCTGCACACGATGTGAGTTGGCTTCTACCACACCACCGCCATGCACATGCATATATTTCATTATTTATATCATTACTGTGGAGGCGTGTGGCTTACTGGTTAGGGTGTCAGCATCATGATCATAAGATTGTGGTTTCGATTCCTGGACCGGGTGACGCGTTGTCTTCTTGAGCAAAGCACTTCATTTCACGTTGCTCCAGTCCACTCAGCTGGCAAAAATGAGTAATGCTGCGATGTACTGGCGTCCCAACCAAGCTGAGGGCATATACGCCATTGATACCGGGAAACCGGGCCCATGAGCCTAGCTAGGCTTTAAAAGGGCGCATTGTGGAGGCGCAATGGCCCAGTGATTAGGGCAGTGGACTCGCGGTCGGAGGATCGTGGTTTCGATTCCCAGACCGGGCCTTGTGTGTGTTTATTGAGCGAAAACACCTAAAAGCTCCACGAGGCTTCGGCAGGGGGTGGGGGGTTTCAACCCCTGTTGTACTCTTTGGCCCCAACTTTCTCTCACTCTTTCTTCCTGTTTCTTGAGTAACGCTGCGATGGACTGGCGTCCCGTCCACCTGAGGAGGAACACATACGCCATAGAAACCGGGAAACCGGGCCCATGAGCCTGGCTAGGCTTTAGAAGGACGCATAAATAATATCATTATTAAGGCAGCAAGATTGAAGAATTGTTAGCACGTCGGGCAAAATGCCTAACGCCATTTCGTCCTTCTTCACGTTCTGAGTCTAAATTCTGCCGAAGTCCACTTAAACTTTCATCCTTTCCGGGTCGATAGAATAAGAACCAGCTGTTTTCTGGGCTCGATGTAATCAGCTATCCTCTCCCACAAATGTCAGGCATTGTGCCTATTGCAGAAAGGATAATTGAGGCAGCGAGCTGGCAGAGTCACTAGCACGCCGCGCAAAATCCTTAGCGGCATTTCGGCCGTCTTTACGTTCTGTGTTCAAATTCCACCGGGGCCTATTTTGCCTTTCATCCTTTCAGGAATCAATTAAATAGGTATTAGTTAAGTGCTGGGGCCTATATAATCAACTGGTTCTCTCCCACAAAATTATCATCAT
The DNA here is from genome assembly GCF_001194135.2 of Octopus bimaculoides. Lineage (NCBI taxonomy): Eukaryota > Metazoa > Mollusca > Cephalopoda > Octopoda > Octopodidae > Octopus > Octopus bimaculoides. Next base: position 57,044,571 of record NC_068982.1, on the reverse strand, counting down.
TATTGTTATTACTATTTGAATTCTTTCTGTAAGAAAGAAGCGGATATTCGACGAAGAAGCAAAGCTTGATTGCTGGAGTTTGTATAACAAAAAGAGCTGCATATTGAAATTTTAAAGATTTCTGGAAATATTGTTTTTTCTACTCCGTTTGCCGACAGTATTTGTAAAATGCGTATCATCTGGTCGAGATGGTCATTTCAACACTTAGCCAAATGCGCCAATAATGGTTTATATGTATATCTACCGTATGGATAGAGAAGCTACAAGTTATAAATATTATGCTCCATAAATATTTCATAGATTTGGAAAGAAATATTCACATTTATAGAGCAGCTCTGCTTCGTTGGAATTTACATATCAAACTTCGAATTTCGCGGATTCTGTAAGGCGGCGGCCTGGCAGGCACGTTAGCACGCTAGGCGAAATGCTTAGCGCTATTTCGTCTCTACGTTCTGAGTTCAAATTCTGCCGAGGTTGACTTTGCTTTTCATCCTTTTGCAGTCGATAAATTAAGTACCAGTTGCGTACTGGAGTCAATCTAATCGACTGGCCCCCTACCCCAAAATTTCGAGCCTTGTGCCTAGAGTAGAAAAGACTCTTAGGGATTCTGTATTCAAAGTATATGAAAATTGTATTTGTATTTCATTTTAAAAATTACTTGAATTCACTATACCAAGAAAGACTTAATGTATAAAATATATGGGTCTTTATATATATATATAATAATAATTATTATTATTATTCTAAACGTTTCAGTCATTTGACTGCTAATATGCTGGAGCACCGCCTTAAAAGGTTTTAGTCGAAGAAATCGACCCCTGCCGAAGTTGGCACTGCGGATAAACCACTGGATTTTCAGAGGCTAGAAATGCAGATTACATTGAGAATTCTTGGCTCAGTCAAGCTCATCAGTATCATCAAGGATCGCTTCCAAGCTATTAAGGTTAAAAAACATAGCGATATTTGTTGAAGATTGCATAAAAGTGCTACCTACAATTAATTATGTGTTGAAAAATAAAAAACATAAGTCAACAACTTATAGTGTTTTCAATTTATGGCAAATACACCAAAAAACACCGCATATATTTCAGTATTATTACAGGGTGCGGCAGAAAGGTTGCTCCGATTTCAAAGGTTAATAAAAAGACAAACACATAATACAAGAAAAACGATGCTCTCCACCCCAGGTCATGGTGGGTACTACCTGAATCAGAAAACAAAATGGCGTTTAATGAATTTCATAAATATACAAAGTTTCTTCATGCATTTTACTGTTTGTTTTTTATTAACCTATGAAATCGGAGCAACCTTTCTGCTGCACCCTGTACATGTTTTTCCCCGAAGTACAGCCTCCATCGCATTTTCTAAAGTAGTGATGAGAGGATCGCTAAAACACTAAATCATTTATTACCCCAAGGGTACAATACTTATTGATCATTTGATTCTACCATCAATACAACATTGAAGACACTACTATATGGCTGAGGTCACAAATGTTTCTAGTTTGTACACAAAGCCAGCTCTTTGTGAACTGGTATCTTTCGATTATACAAACCATAGTACTGGTTTGTATTTTAGTTTATCAGTCTCGAAAGTATGACAGTCAGAGCTGAACTCGTTGGAATTTGAACTCATTATCTAAAATGCTGGAACAATTTACGCAAGACATTTTCTCCAGCTCTCTGAAATATATCTCCGTAATTTCCAGCCTTATTTCTAAAACAATTAGAATAATATTAGACATTGACTAATTATGTTATATATTTTTTTTTTGTCTCATTTATTTCTAGTAAGCTGGTAAATGCTGCCTACATTAAGATTAATAAAAACTCTACTCACCAAAAGTTTGTGTCTAATGTAAGTGAAAAAAAAACTTAACAATTTGGCTCTGAAGAGTTGTTGGAAATATAAAGGAGATACAATTTATATTTTATCTTACCGTGTATCATACTGCCCGCCTTGGATACACACGTGTGTGTGTGTGTGTGTATATACATTATCTCCCACTTTCTCTCTCTCTCACACACACATACACACATACCTACATGTATATATATATATATATATATATATATATATATATATATATATATATATATATATATATATATATAAACATACTCACACATATATAATTACACACACGCATATATATATGTCTGTGTGTGTATGTGTGTATCTGTATCTAAATCTCTCTATCAATATATATACACATACATACATACATACATAAATACACACACACACACACCTATGTATGTATGCATGTATGTATGTATATATGTATGTATGTATGAAATACTATTTGTTTACAAAGTGCTGTTGTACATCACATGATTAATAGATTCAAGTAAAAATATTTCGAATTTCATTGAAGCCAAATATTTATAGATATTATTTTCTTCTTTGTGTTCTTTATTTTATTTTTTTTTGACAAGACAAAATATACATTTTGTATGGTATGAAGAATTTAGTGAGAAGAATGTTTGATTTTCTTCAGATGCTGCATGATATATGACTATTTAAGTCTTGTACACTCAGCTGAAGCACTTTTGGGTAAAGTCATTTACAAGATTTCTTATATATTTTAATTAATCACTTTTCTATTACTTTTGTTCCTCTTGTTCTCCGCATCTGTTAGCAATACATCAATAGATTATTATAGACTAGCAGAGATACCCGGCGTTACCCGTGTTACATGCAATTGAAGGATGAGATTTTCACTTATATTTCCTGTAAGGAACTGGAATAGATATGATTCGAATTTCATCAAAATTGCACATGAGGGTTCTTTCCCTCTTTACACACCCTAAAAAATTCTAATCATGAGACATGTATCCCATACTATTAATCTTTATGCACATATTCCAAAATTTCAGAGCTCTTGGAGCTGAAAAATGTAGAAGTTAAGGCCCCTATTGGGGGTGGGTGAAGTTGAATTGTTGGGAATGTTTTTAACTTGGGTGTAATATGTATTGTTTGAATTTCTTTGAAATAGGAAATATATATATGTTCACTGGGTTTGTAAAAGAGAGTAAAGCTACAGGAAACCAAAAGACGAATGATCACGAT
>NC_068982.1:57039916-57040601 GCF_001194135.2 Octopus bimaculoides | reverse complement strand
AAAGATCCATTCAGTACTTTTTACGTAGTTTTGGATAAAAAAAAACAAATGACTAATGTGTGCGTTTGTGTGTATGTGTGTGTGTGTGAGTGTATATATGTATAGATATCTGTATGCATGTATATATGTGTATATATGTGTACATATTACATGTACATCTATATATACATCTACACATATGTATACATATACACGTATGCATATAGATCTATATCTCTATATATATCTATACATATACGTGTACATATACGTGTACATATACGTGTACATATACGTGTACATATACATCTATATGTATACATATATACATCTCTCTCTCTGAAACCATTAAAGTGAAAGTATCTGTCGTTTTAGTATCGAAATGTGATTGTTTCAGTTAGTGGAATAGTTTCATTTTTAAAGTGAAAGTATTTGATATGAGTGTTTTTGTTTCACTTTTGACACGTAATACTTAAATGGTGGAGGAGATGTTATGTTGCTGTGGGCTCGAACTATGTAAGAAGTTAAACATTTTTTTTGACTAAAACACAACCGGGACCCTAAGTAAGGCACGTGTAAAATTTGAATGAAATTGGTTGTGTAGTTCTCGAGTTTTAGGGAAACACAGACAGACAGACAGACAGACAGACAGACACACATTCTCATTTTTATATATATAGATAATCTAAACGTGACTATATATATA
>NC_068982.1:57037597-57039245 GCF_001194135.2 Octopus bimaculoides | reverse complement strand
ATATATATACATATACATATATATATGTGTGTTGATGAATGGAAAAGAAGCACTCTCAAGGTTTCATTAATAATATTAGGTTCTGGGAAACCAGTGTCTTCCAAGAAAGTTGGGCATGGGCGTATGAAGCTAGTAACGTCAAGCACAGCCCTTGCGAAAAGCACCGAATCGGTTACATAAACCATGACCAAGCGACACACCCGGCGTCTCCTTAGAGGCTGGATGAGGATGAGAAACTTAACATGACAGATTCAGTAGTAACGACCAGGAATGATTTAGGGACACAGAGACTGCCCCAAACCTCATTAATGAGAAGACATTGAAAGCAAAATGAGAAGATATTGAAAGTAAAATGTCGCTGTAGAAAATCTACAAGTACACGAAAAGGTTGAATGTACACCGAACCAACTCTGGCTGTAGAAAAGAGTAGCCACAGGTGCAGCGTACAATGGTAACACCTGCTGAAACACAGGAGAACTCCACGGGCAGGAGGCACCCTACAGAACTATAAGTCTCTCAGCGCCAGTTTAATCCGAAGTACCCGGGTTGGACGACCTATCCAAATACCACCACCTCAGACGGTCAATCCCATCCAGCGATACATCGAACCAAATGTGGCAAGATGTTTTAAACAACTAAACCAAGACCTCGACAAAATATTTGAATGCACGCTAGCAGGTACAGCTGAGCAAAATGTGAATGCTCTTGTAACTATCTCATTCAATATAGCGAAAGGTCGCTTCGAAACAGAAAACAGGTTGGTTATCACGACAGTCAAAATGGATCTGAGCAGAAGAGAAAGAGAGACGCATCACTTGATTGGAGAAATCAAGAGACTCAATTATCAGCGTAAAAGAGCTCCTGACGAAGAAAGGAAAGGTATCAAGGACTTTACAACTCAGTTCCGGGAACGTCTAAATTGGCTTAGAAGGGAGGAAAGCAGCCGGAAGCGGAGGAAACTGAGGGAGAGAAAACGGGCATGGTTAATCAAGAACTCTTTTAGATTCACCCAAACCCTGTTGGGTGAGACTAAATCAGGGCAATCGACCAGCCCCAGAAAAGATGTAGAAGCGTTTCTGAGGGAGACCCACAATGACAACCGCAGAACCCAAATTCGATGAGAAACTAAATGTCACTGAATTATCATGAAACAAGCTTAAAATCAACTGTCCATTCTGGAAAGAGGTAGTGAAGAAGTTCAATTAATATAGGGATATATATTAAGAAATTAATATATATCCCTATATTAATTTCTTTATTGATTTTTACTATCCTACCTACTAATAGTTAACCTTGGATCATTTGTTTTTTTATTTGTATACATTTATATATTTTTGCCTACTTTGTTGTTTATGTTATCGGTTATCCATTAACCAACCATAACAAAGTCATGGCCTTTCAAAACAGTAGATGACCAATTAGATTACGGGACTGACCATAACCCCCTCCCCACTTCCTGCAGGATTTCAGCAACTCGATAAACAAAAAGTAACGGAAAATAATCAAGTATCTTGATTAATACCCGGAAATTTATTACTTTTAGTACCGACTAATACCACAAATATTAATGTAAATTCTAACCCACTTATTGTGGACCTTTATCTCAAGCCCTCAATAGGAAACATATCGCATGTTTGTATGTATGTAT
>NC_068982.1:57033922-57036990 GCF_001194135.2 Octopus bimaculoides | reverse complement strand
CCTAATAATAATAATTGATTCCTTTGTATGCATATACATATAAATATAAATGTATAGATGTGTATTTATGTATATTCATGTATATATATGTATATGTAAAAGTGTGTATATATATATATATATATATGCATTTATATTTATAACATAGCCTTATGAACTTTCTAAACTCTCTGACGAAGCCCAGAGACACACCCAAGTACCTTAATCTTATCTACCATATACTTCAGTTCACTGAAGGGATGGAAGTAAAGTGGGGTACTATGACCTCTTGGCTGAAACAGCTGTAAGAAACTATTCTACTTTCTATGTTCTACGTTATATATTTTAATAATTACTTGTACTTTTATATATGTAAAGCCTAATATGTTATACATGTATGTATATTGTTATAATTGTTTTTTTTTTTTAATAAATAAATAGACAATATAATATCTAAAATTTGACGAATACCACCTGTTCATCCCCTCCATTTTCTTATTGCTGTATAAATTATGAGTAAAACAACTTTTTACTCTCACCCATTTATTATATTCAGTAGTGTAATTGCCATGCAAGGAAGAAACACTTGTGTATTAATAATTGGGTATTCTACCAGCGGTATACTAGATCGATATTATCCCTTAGTTGGTTGGATTCACAACCTCTAACTCTCTTGGAATTATATACATAGAGAGAGAGGGGATGGGAGAGGGGAGGGGAGGGAAGGGAGAGAGGGGGAAGGAGAGAGAGACTCAGGCGTGGCTTACATTCGCATAGACATGGCTGTGTTATAAAAGTTACTTCCCAACCGTGTTCAGGCCAAGTGCGAGTCACCTGAGGCAAATGTGTTCTGCTATACCCTCGAGCCAATACGAAAGTTTCTCTCATAGTATCTATCGTAGTGAAGTTTGTTCTAACAGGATTTCCACGTTTAAGTGGAGATAAATTTTACCCCTCGGTATTAATACTGCCTCTGTTGCTAATCTATATTCAGTATCCTACGAATTCGGTTAAAAACATTAGAATATTAAGACAGTGCTCGGCTAACGTAGCACATATGTAGCTATACGTATATATTTGGCGAGGGCATAATAAATTATATAAATAACGCTGGAATATGATAACAAAACGGTTGAATCATCAGTTATTACCTAATTCTGCCGCATTTATTACCTAATGCTGTTGCTGTGAATATCCTTGTATACTACTATCTGTACAGTTTATCAATAGAAGCTCGAGAAATGTTCAATAAATAAAGCCGGATTTAAACTGAATTTCTGCTTAGAGTGTACATCATTTCTGTTATATTCATGGATATATATGTAGTATACATTGTGCCTCTCTCCCTCTTTGTCTCCTCTGTCTCTTTCTTCCTCTCTCTCTCTCTCTTTGTGTACATATACAAATATATATATATATATTACATACACTACGCATGTATATAGGAGTGTGTATTAAATTAATATAGTAATTGCTACAATTGATAAATATTTTATTGTTATGATACGCACCCTACAGACAGACATATAAACGCAAATACATGGATAGACAGACGGTGTGTGTGTGTTTATGTGTGTGTACTGTATATGAAATAATTCAATATAGAGCCTGAACAAATATATTAGATTTTGTCTCTTAGCATATCGACGAATAACTTACAGACAGAGACACATATACACATATTTGTGTGCATGTATTCGCGTATGTCTGTATGTATGTACGTATGTGTGTGTGTGTGTCTGGTGTGTGCACATGTGTGTGTGTGTGTGACTATAAAAATATATACGTGTCAGTCTGTACATATCTATGTATATCTGCACAAGTCAAAAAGAAAAACATATATTTTCATTAGAATTAAACATTCAACACAAACATTATTATATCGCTCTAATTAGCTGGCATGGTTCCCACGTAAGATTTTGGGAGATAGCCAATGAGGAATTTGGCATGTTTCTAAACAGTGGATTTAGCTCTAACGTTCAAAGAATCCTGTCAACATTTAATTACCATGTTCCTCTACAATGTCATTTTTTTTCCTTTTTCCTTCTGTTCTCATGTATTTATTTTATGGTATTTTTATAGACTATTTTTATATCGTTCACGATTTTACTAGTTTATTTTTCTGTTAGAATTACTATTATTGTTTGTTTTGTTGTTTTTGTTACATTTCTATGTTGTTATCGCTGTTGGGTTTCCGTTTAGCCACAGGTCAGGTATGATGGCACAGACCTATGATCAAAGATAACAGTCATAACTATCCTGTCTTTTTTGCTTTTCTCTTTTTTTTTTGTATGCCCAGGGAATCTAAAACCACGTTATTTAACGCAATCTATGATTGTCAAATATTTAAAATGGTAGATTGAGCTGGTATTTCAATCACTTTGAATGGCCACGTAAAGGCTCCGCCTTTGGGTTGGTTATATTCTATTTCGTTATGTTTGTGACTATATTTCTATGTGTAATCCCGTGTGTGTACTTATATATTGGTTTCAAATTTTAACACAAAGCCAGCAAGTTTGAGAGAGTGGGTAAGTCGATTACATCAACCCCAGTGCTCAACTGGTACTTAATGTATCGACCCCCAAAGGATGAAAACCAAAGACGAATTTAGACTCAGAACGTAAAGACGGACAAAATGTTACTATGCATTTTGCTCGGCATGCTAACCATTCTACCATCTCACCGTCTTTTTGCATTTTTATATCAACCGCAGACGACCATGTACTGGTTTAAGAAGAAGGAGCAGTCGATTCTACCATCTACAAATCTTCAAGGTTCATCTACACAGCATTCGAATTCAGGGCGTGAACGGGCTCAAATAAATATCGTGTAAGATTTTATCTTACCCTCTAACCCTTAGGGTCAATCACTACTGTTCTGTTTTTCTATACTGATTTCGAAACACAAGCAAATGTTGTGCGTTGATTTTACCCGATGCTCTACCAGTTCTGTAAAACCTTTGTACAACTGTCATTCGTTAGTGTCTCTACATGCTAGCGTGTATGCACATATTTGTGTGTGTGTGTGTGTGTGTGTGTGTGTGTGTGTGCATGTGTGTGTGTGTGCGTGCGTGCGTGTGTGTACGTTTG
>NC_068982.1:57031497-57033912 GCF_001194135.2 Octopus bimaculoides | reverse complement strand
CGTTTGTGTGTGTGGTGAGTGGTGCAGATATACGTAAGTACTTCCCGTTGCACTACTTTCTTTCGATTCACACTTTATACATAGCCCTATTCTTAGATTTAAAGTAGCAACTGACAGAATCGTTAGCATATTGGACAAAATACTTTGATACATTTCTTCAGAATCTTTACGTTCTACGTCCAAATACCGCCGAAGTCAAATTGCCTTTCATCCTTTCGGAGTTTGATAAAATAAAGTACCAGCCAAGTACTTGAGTCAATGTAACCGATTTGCCTGCTCCATTCAAAATTACTGGCCTTGAAATCTGTATTCTCGGTCAGTTATACACCTTGGAAACTGGATTACTGGCCCTCAGAGTCCGAGGGCTCAAGAGACGTTTTACAAAATTCTTATATTTATTGCACTGAGTGGACTGCAGCAATGCCAAGGCACAGCTTTGAAAGGCTTATAATAACATTTACATTATGACACCTCAGTTAAGCACTCCACCATAGTCTACGTACCACGTGGCTATGCATAAGGTTATTCTTGTCGCTGTTGTCTTTTAGCTCTAAATCAACTTTGGTATAGCAACAGGCCTGTGACCAAAGACATTCCAGTAATCTCATCTCATTTCACCTTCGCTCATTTATTCCGGTGAAGATCGAGGGGGTAGAGTTCTCAAGCGCACCTTCTACTGAGTTCTGTCACAAGAAATTGTTTTCAATTGTGCCAGTCGGATCTCAGAGCGAGATCAAACCGAGGTCATAAATGTTATCTAACCAGCTTATTAGCGGTCTACTCCTGGGCCCTCTGTTGGTTTGGTTTTGCCCGTAGAACCTGTCCAGTTATTCTTTCCTGAGACACTCCTACTAAGTATCCGTAGTATCAGAGCTTGACCTCACAATTCAGATAAATAGTGGGTACGAGCTACGCATTCTATCGAATAGCATTACTCCGATATGCACTTAATAAGTTATCTGCCCGGTGCTGCTCGGCAGCAATGAAAATCGTTGCTTACGAAGACTAAAATGCTCGCTCTCGTAAGGACTCTGGTGCAGTGCGCTCTAAATACGAGAGGAGTTCCATTCCAATGATGACCATCAAATTTTATGGAACAAATCGACCCCCAATATTTTAAAATTTGGTTATTATTCCACTGGCATCCTTTTTTGTGTAAGCAGTCAATTACAGGAGATAAACAAAGTCGTTTCATTGAGAAAGGAGCAAACACATATTCAAGTTCGCGCTCGCATGGGCACACGCATAAAAATTCATATACATATTTATACAACTGGTTTCTATACAGTTCCCGTATACTAAATTTACTAAAGCCACATTGATTAAACAGAATCTCAAGTAGATGGCATACCTTCAGTGTGTCATTGTTCTGTGAGACTGCAACCGATATCACGAAGGCACCATGAAGTGAACATTTGACAACAAAGATACATCCATATATATATGTGTGTGTGTGCGTGTTTGTGTGTGTATGTGTCTTTGTGTCTGTCTCTGTGCTCCTCTCCACCACTATTGATTGTCAGCCTGTGTTTGTTTACGTCCTCGTAAACAAGTAGTTTGGCAAAATTGACCGATAGAATGAGTATCAGGCTTTAAGATAATAAGTCCTGCGGTCGATTCATACGACTTAAATACTTCAAGGTGGTGCCCCAGCATGGCCGCAGTTGAATGACTGAAACGAGCAAAATATATATAGGGGCAGGCATGGCTGTGTAGTAATCAGTTTACTTCCCAATCACATGGTTTGGGGTTCAGTTCCACTGCATGGTGTCTTAGGCACATGTCTTCTAGTATAGCCACGGGCCGACCAAAACCTTGTGAGTGAATTTGGTAGACGGAAACTGAAAGAAGCCCGCTGTATGCATACATACATATATACATACATATAACTTTATATTTATGTCTGTGTGCCTCTGTGTCTGTTTGTCACCTCATCATCGCTTGTCAGCCGAACATATGGCTCTAACATATGGTGAGTGGAAGTGTCCTTATAAAAGAAGTTAATGTTGTCCTTTGTTTTAATCATATACTTACACTGCCCCCGTCTAACCCATCCTATCCTCGAAGCGTATGCACACATATGAATGTATTTTAATGCGTGACTATGTATAGCGTTGTTGTTGATTATTTTGCCTAGATACAGGTCAAGGTTGATGGAGAAGCAGACGATGACGAAGCTAATGACCACCACATCCTTTCTTTGCGCGTGATGTCTCTTAGCTTACATCATCCATATGCCTTTCGGAATTTGTTGGCACATGAGGGAGATTTCGTTAGTATTTCTACATGTCATATATATTTAAATGCTATGTATGTAATGTGTGTGTTTGTATATAACAGGAATTTTGCTTCATTAAAGATGAAGAAATATCTGATATATATACATATACATATATATATATATATATATATATA
>NC_068982.1:57025802-57030928 GCF_001194135.2 Octopus bimaculoides | reverse complement strand
TATATATATATATATATGTATATATGTGTATACACACACACACACACACACAAATATATATATATATATAATATAGATTTAATCAAAAGATTAAATGTCGTACTTAAAATGTTTGAGGCACCAGAATTTGGTAGGGTAAAGACCAAAACCAAAATCAAGAGATTTGGTGAAGAAAATTTGAAGAAAAGCAACAAAAATTCATTGCACATCTTATGTGGTGTTCTCACTACAGAAATAAATGAAGTTTGTACGAAACGTACGTACTGCTATAACCTAATGAATTTTTGTTGCTTTTCTTCAAATTATATATATATATAAGAGATCTTATAAGCTGATTGCATTATCAAATTTTCAGAGATTTGGTAAATCTCAGTTGTACACGTTTAACCAAAAGTTTAATTCATTATCCTTTTTTTCTCGCCTACAACCCAGTGTGTAGACTTTCAGGTGGTAACAGCGGAGACTTTCAGGTGGTAATAGCATCTTTGGCGTCTATTTTTCCAGCGCGTAGAGAGGCCTATAGTCAATCCCTTGTTATAACTAGGTATATAATTTTTAAGATTGATATACATATATATTCACACACACACACACACACACTCACACACACACGTACACTCACACACACAAAGACACTCACGCACACATATACGCACACACACACGCGCACGCATACACACGCACACACATACACACACATAGATATAAAATATGCACAATGTATGATATAATATAGTCTGTCGCACATTATGTATGATACATATTGTGTACTCGCTTCGGCAGTACATATTCTAGAATTGAAATAATACAGGGAGAGTAAGCATGGCCTCTGCACAAGGATTAGGCATAAATTCATGAAGCGTTCCATGTTTTCTACGACAGTGATCCACCATGTTCTCGTTCAATGTCTGAAGCAAGTAAATGATATATCATGTTATATATATATATACACAAACATTTTCTTTAACCTCCTCGTTCTCTTTTTTCCTTCTCATTTGTATTTTTTTTGTTATCCTTTTCTAAATCAGTTTTAGTGTTTAAATAAATGAAAATAAGATTTCTTCGTTATTGTCAAATTTTTTTATGATATTGTCATACATTTTAGATTGGCTTTGTTTCTGTTTACACGAGCTTCCAAGATTCTGTTGTTTTATAGAATCTAGATTGCTACACACCTTTAAATATACAATATATTGAGACAATTGTGCTGTTGTAATAAACGATTATAAAGTCTACGTATATTATATATTCAGTTTTCCTAAGACCTGTAAAATAACTCAGAGGGTTGGGTCTCCAACAAGGCCTTTTGCGATACCCTTAAAGCCAAAAACTTTTCAACTCCTCCTCATATATATAAGCATGTGCGTGCTCATATTTAAACCTATATACATAGCCATACATATATACATATATGTGCATGTATACATGCAAGCATAAATAGGTGCGCAAGACTTCATGTGTCTATGAATATATGTATACACACGCCAATAAATTAACATTTGTATCTTGCATTAACCAATGCAGAAAGAAGAATGATAAATCGTGTCCTAGGGAATTTCTTCATCACTCAAAAATGAACGACGAAAATATAAAACCTCGAAATGTAAACTACACAAATAGCAACCTTTATGTATGAGATTTTTAAGATATGTCCACAATATATGGCAGTTGAGTATATGAATAAACATTTAACAATTGATTTCATTTATACTAGTAATCACCAAGACAACAACTCAAAGTTTATTTTGCAATTATGCCTATATATGCGTACGACCTTATAACTACACACGCGTAACCCATATCAGTGTGTGTGTGTGTGTGTGTGTGTGTGTGTGTGTGTGTGTGTGTGTGTGTGTGTGTGTGTGTGTGTGTTCATTATTTTAATCACACTAGATTTTTGATTCTCAGTTTGTCGAGATATATGCTGTTATATATATGCTGCATGTATGTAATTGAATATAAAAAAATAACGGGACATTATTTCTTTTAAAGAACTATTGTGGCCCAGCCACGTTCTTTGCTTGAGAGCTCTTTTATTACCAGAATACACGAGGGGGTACCCAAAAGAAACCGGAAATTTGCAATATTATTTTATTCACTTAACTTTATATGTTTACACTTTTATCGCTTTCAAAGTATTCTCCATTTGAAACGGTCCAGAAGCGTTTTCCACTGCTCTGGGTAGAGCATAAGAAAGTGACACTGGATGAAGTCGAAGAGCAGAAACCGGAAGCAATAGGTATAGAAGAGTTAAGATGTGTTCTTAGAAAGTCTCATAAATGGAAAACGTCAGGACTGGACCGGATCCCAAACTTCTGGCTGAATTGTTTGACAGATGTACACCAAAATTTCCCTGCATCTCTAACTGATGTCATCTAGAACCCAGAGCAAATATCTGCCTGGCAGACTGAAGGAACTACATACCTTCTACCAAATACTGAAGACACAAAACATCCAAAGAACTACCGACCAATAACATGTCTTAACGCCAGCTACAAGATCCTCACATCCATACTAACTGAAAGAATGTACGCTTTCCTTCAACAGAATTCTATCCTTCCACAAACTCAAAAGGGATTTTAAAAGAAATTCTTATGGATGCAAAGATCAATTACTCATAAATAAAATGTTTGTAGAGAATTGACGTTGCAGAAAGAACCTGAGTATGGCATGGATAGACTACAAGAAAGCGTTTGATAGTGTCCCACATAATTGGCTACTAAAAGCCTTTGAGATATATAAGCTCTCTCCTGGTGTCTCCAAATTCTTATCAGGTAGTATGGCCAAGTGGAACACACACCTCCTAAACCATAGTAATGAGATGAGCCAATTCAACAACCTTAACATCAAATGAGGCATCTTTCAAAGTGACTCCCCCTCCCCATTATTATTTTGCATGGCACTGATCCAACTCTGAAATGAACTGAATAACTCCAGGTATGGGCACAAATTTATAACACTATAATAAACCATCTGTTTTATATGAACGTTTTGAAGCTGTTTCATATAAATGACCAAGAGCTAGTTGGGCTGCTAACAACTATTAAAGAGTTTAGCAATGACACCAGGATGGATTTTGGCCTCTATAAGTGTATTAAAGCAATTTTTGTAAGAGGCAAACTCAGACAAACAGCTTCCATGAAAGTAGATTCCGACACTACCATCAAGGAACTTGATCCACAAGGAAGTTATAAATATCTGAGCATAAACGAAGGAGATAGTATACAACATGCTACTATGATTGAAAAAATAATAGAGTACTATAGTAGAATAAGACTTATACTGAAAACTGAACTGAATTCGTAAAACCGCATCGAAGACATTAATACCCTGGCACTTCCAGTAATCCAATACATTAACTGGAATCCTACGAAGCTCCAGCGACTGGACAGAAAGACAAAAATATCTACTAACATCTGAGAAAATGTACCACCCAAAAGCAGACGTTGATTGTCTGTACCTATCTAAAAGTAATGTGGAAAGAATGATGCAGGTAGAACTGGGCTGCAAGACTTAGCAACAGCAATGAACAGATGCTAATCTAGTAAAAAGAACTGGATGTTGCGGCTTGTGTGCAAAGTTATTTTCTATTGTCAAGGAAGCTTACAAATTCGCAAAGGAACTTGGTATTAACCCTGAATTAGATGAGGAACCTGAAACCACTCCCACCAAACAAACAAAACGGATCAAGATGACTGCAAAAAAGAGCGAGCAGAAACAAATTGAGGAGCGATGGAGCCAGAAGCCTCTGCATGGACAGTATATTCTTCGATGTCGAAATAATGATGTAGACAAAGCAACAACTCGTCAGTAGATGAGAAGTTTAGGACTGAAAGTAGAGATTAAAGGTTTCATACTGACGGTACAAGATCAAACTTGCTTACCAGAAAATATCAGGCTAACGTTCTTCAAATTCAGATTTTGCGACACATTTGACGAAACAATTGACCATCTTGATTCAGGATGTCCTGTGCTGACACCAAACGAATAAAAACATGGCCACGATTGGGTAGGACAATATTTACATGAGAAATCTGTGAACACTACAAAATCGGCAGTCTTGCTTACTGGTATGAACATCATCCTGAGCCAGTCGTTGAAAGTTAAAGTGTCACTGTCCTCTGGGATTTACCAATCAACATCGACAGAACGATCCAGACAGGGAAGAAAATACTCGTACACTAATAGATGTAAATGTCCCCACTGATAAAAATATATATGTAAAGGAATTTGACTACTTAAGACCTGAAAATTGAAATACATATGATGCGGCATCTTAAAGCAAGAACTGTTCCTATTATTGTAGGTGCCCTAGGTGTAGTAAAAAAAAGGATGTCAGAAACATCTGGACAACATCCCAGGAGAACCATATCTCAGAGAAATTCAAAAGATTGTGCTGACAAGTACTGTCCACAGCCTTAGAAAAACCCTATCAATTTAAATGCCTGTGTTGTATTACATGGAGATATTTCCCTACTGCCCTTGCCACTTCCCTTCCCAAAGCTTTCAGTCATACTGCAACATCTCTTATCCTTCACTCGCCCTAGGATGCTGGGTGTATCTCGGCAAGTGATTGTAACAAAGATGCAGATTAAAATTAAATAGTAATAATAATAATAATAATAATAATAATAATAATAATAATAATAATAATAATAATAATAATAATAATAAGAAGAAGAAGAAGAAGAAGAAGAAGAAGAAGAAGAAGAAGAAGAAGAAGAAGAGGAAAAAACTATACTCCAGTAGTTCTACTTCAGATATAACAATATCAGATTTGCAGAGTAATACTTAATTTAACGACAGTGAGGAGATAAACTGCTCCAAATTACATACACTTCGGTTTTTTTTTTAAAATAAATATTAAAGTATCTAAACGGATACGTAGTGCTTTTATGAGATTCTAAAACATTTTCAAAAACTGACGTGTGTAGGTGTACCCATGTATGCATACAAACATATACGTCCGTGCATGCAAGCATGCATACACATATAAACATATATATATACACACACACATATATACATATATATATGTATATAAATATATGTATATATAAATATATATATATATATATGTCTGTATGTATGTATATATATTATGAGTACCTTATTTTTTCTTATAT
>NC_068982.1:57025266-57025497 GCF_001194135.2 Octopus bimaculoides | reverse complement strand
TATATATATATATATATATATATATATATATATATATGTATGTGTGTATATATGTATATATGTTATGTATATATCTAAAGACTGTGACAGAAAGACAGACAACTAGACAGACGAACAGTGAGAGGTGGCGGGATAGATTGATGGACATTTTGCGTGTTTGCGTGTGTACATATATATATAAATACATAATATATATATATACATACACACACACACACACACACACACACA
>NC_068982.1:57024692-57025256 GCF_001194135.2 Octopus bimaculoides | reverse complement strand
ATATATGAATGCGTGTGCGTGTCTATACGTAAGCGTGTGTATCTTGGTGTGTAAATTTGTCGTACATATAATCTTTGCTACAACACTACTATTTATTAAACCCTTCTTCCGCCCCTTTCTCCCGGACCCGCACAAACTAAGCATTATCACTAATATAACTGATAACGTGCGACATAAATGGAGACTTTGTTTTAAACAAACTGTTATTTCCGCCTTTGTTGCCCACCCTATGCACTGATTTAGTGTCACGCCATTTTGTCATCAATCTATATAAAATTGCTCCATACCTTAATGTGATAGTGAGGTTTGTATTGCAGCGAAGGTTTAAAAACTTTTGTGTACATATGTATGTATGTAAGAATGTATGTATGTATGTATGCATGTATGTATGTATGTATGTATAATTTTTGGTGGGTGAGAGGGGAATTCTATTTTTTAATATGAAGTTCATGACGAACACCGCATTTCTGAATAAGATGTTTGGCAATATCATCCATCCATCTCACTCCTCGTCTCTCACTCTTGTATATATAAATATATATATATGTATATATATATATATAT
>NC_068982.1:57021273-57024048 GCF_001194135.2 Octopus bimaculoides | reverse complement strand
AAAGTGGTCTGAAGACTGCTATGCCCTCCGCCCCCCCCCCCACCAAAACAAATATAAGTTTTCTCAAATGGTTTTCTCACTTTGAGCCCTATTCAACATCGACTGTATATATCTAGAACCGTATTAAAAAATATCAGTGCTATCTGTTATTTCTAAGAATGTAGGACAGCGTTTCCAAAGCGGAATTTCTGGGTACCCCACTGTTTCGTGAGAAAACGCCAAGGTTTGCTGTGAGAAATCTGAAGTGCCCGTGACATATTTTGATAAATCGGCTGATTGTAATACAAATGCATTTTTTACTTTTAATTCCTTATTCGTAATCTTATTACACACGCTTCGCATATATAGAATACCTGTATGTGTAGACAGTAAGAAGACATTACGGGAGAAAATGGCTGGCATCCTATTATGAAATTTTACAGGAATTTGGTCTGAACAAGATCTAGATTAAGACGAAATTTCTTAAACCATCTTTCTGGCATCTGGTGAGTTTAGCACTGACAAAATTTATAAATAGAATTTCATGATTTGTTTAATCTTTTGTGTAATCACTTATTTTAAATAAACTTCATGAAAGATAAAGCAAAAGGTTAATAAAGGTATATAATTTCCATGTAGACGTTTTGCAAGAATAGAAGTATAAGGAATTTGGGGAACGTTGAAGTAGGAGGTGATATTCAAGTTCCGCTGTTGATTATAGAAATTGGAGACTACTTCGTATATATTTTCCATATAGCTATTAACCAAGATCAGCTCTGAAAAAGTCGGTATATATTAAAGGTACCGCACCTGAAATCATTACAGAGAATGTTGTATCTAAGACTATAATATATAAATAATATATAAATAATATATAAATGCATATTTTCCTTTTCTTTTAAAAGCAGTTGCATGTGATTTGAGTAAAATGTGGCTACTATATCTAGCTGGTCCAATAACCGAATAAGAACGCTCTCACTGACCTGTGGTATGATATGAAAGTTTAGTGGAGTAATATTATACTGACGCACTTATGTAACAATGGTATACTTAGTATTGCTGTCATTTAGCCCTCGGTAATTAATGACGTGTGTTAGTAACGAGAAAGCATTGAAACAGCGAGGCAATAGCGTGTTGGAGAGACTACCTTTTACTATTAGTTCCGGCTCCTTATGCTCTAAGTTCAAATCTGGTCGAGATTAATTTCATCTCCTAACCTTGCCGGTTAAATAGATTACCATCGATAAATAAATTACCATTCAAACAAGTACTGGGACCGATTCTGTTTCTTTTTCTTCGTCGGTTCCTTAATTCCATCTTGTCAGTTAATTGATTATATACATGAAAAGATGGTGTATTAAAACAAACACCCGAAAGAATGCTACTGAAAAACTTCTTTATATTCTACAAGTTACTAAGAGTTATTCATCGACCCGAGGAAAGATCGTTCCTGGTTTGCTCATTTCTCTCTCTCTCTTTCTCTTTTTTTTTGTACATAACCTCTGTAGATCTACATTATCCAGGGTGGTCATGAATGTTAGGAAATGGCCGAAACAGTTCGATCGTGAATGCGAGAGATCGAAACCGGGTAACGTTACTCAACAGGGTGCATAGTTCGGAGATCAGGGAGTCTCTCCAGGTTGACTCGCTACTTCTCCTCACTGAAATGTTACATCTCTAGTTCTATGGACATATGATTAGAAAGAAAGAAAGAAAGAAAGAAAGAAAGAAAGAAAGAAAGAAAGAAAGAAAGAAAGAAAGAAAGAAAGAAAGAAAGAAAGGAAGAATCGTAAATAGGATTCTTCAAGCCGAAACAACCGGAAGATCTGGGGTTAGACCAAAAATGATATTGTTGGCTAATATCCATAACCTTAGTTGATCACGCTAAGGTATCATACCTGAAAGTGGAATGAGAGGACTCTATGGAGGCGGTTCCTGGGGATTCTACACCTACGACTCCCTCAGGAAAATCAAACTGAAAGAACGGATGGCTGGTGTAATTTGAAAGATATTTGGTGACTATTTCTGGAAGGTTGATAGGTTTTGGAATTTTCAATGAATTTCATGAGGCGTGCCAAATCAATACATGTTACTGATTTTGTTGATGCTCTTGTGGCTTAGCGCTGAGTCATCTCTGATTGAGAAGACCGACGATTAAATGCATTCTTATCATGACCATCCTGTCAGAGTTTTAGGTATAATGTATCCTTGATTACGTTATCTGATTTAAGGACGGGAGAGTGCGAGACTGGAGAGGAAGCTAGGTTTGCTACATCTATTAAGTCGAACGAGTACGTTGAGACCTCTTCATTAATTCGCTATACGATTTTTGGCATTTGCAGTGGAGATCTCAGCCACTTCTGCAGTAGTTTTTCTGACAACAGCAGCAGTAGCAGCTATAGTAGTAGTAGTAGTAGTAGTAGTAGTAGTAGTAGTAGTAGTAGTAGTAGTAGTAGTGGTGGTGGTGGTAGTATGATGGTGGTATGGTGGTGGTGGCGGTTATTGGTAACAGAGTGGTTGACATTGTTTCTGATACTTGGTCGATTGTGTATACTGATATCTATTTGCAAAGCAAGCAGAAATGTTAGAATATCTAAGTATTCAACCGTGAAGGGTGTCACCATACAAAGGCTCACAAAAGAGTATTAGACATCGTGTAAGAAGAGTAATATATATGCAAATGTAAATGTATATGTATATGTATATGATACAAGGCATACATACAGATATATTTGTATGTATGTAGTATAGTATGTGTATATATATATATATATATATGTATATATACATATATAT
>NC_068982.1:57019252-57020964 GCF_001194135.2 Octopus bimaculoides | reverse complement strand
TGTATGTGTGTGTGTGTGTGTGTGCGTGCGTTTGTGTGTTTGTTTGCGGTTGCGTGTATGTCTCTGTTTGTTTGTTTGTTTGTTTGTGAGTGTGTGTGTATAATATTAAGTGACATCTTGCTGGATCATATAACGTTGGGCGTGGTTAGTACTGTGGACAGTCGCATTTTTTTCATTGTTCGGCTATAAACTAATAAGCAACTGGAAACTAAACTAGACAATGAAGTCGTAGGTGCCGGGAGTTGATCGTGATTAAGCTAACGGAGAGGTGATAGTTTTCACAAAATTTTGTCATAATTAGGTTTATAGTAGTTTGGTTTGTTCTCTTATCTGTTAATGTCACTATCTTTAAATCCATCAGCTATAGATATACTACCATCGCTTTTAACATCTCCAACACCCACTATATCGGAATAAAATATATCAAAACATATACTTTAAAATAAACATAAATATTCTATATATCATTTCCGTGGACATTGATCCCTGTTTCTCGCGGAAATGTGTAAATAAACCAATATATACACACCGCTCCTTCATCAGCAAGAGTCTCCATTGTAGGGTAATAAAATAGAATAGGGCTACCTTTTTATATTAGAGATAGGTATGAATATTTTCTAGATATAATGGGAATACTTCTTCCTGTAACAGATTGACAAAAGGTTTAATATAATTGAAAAAGTTCAAAATTCGGCTATTTGGAGGCGGCTGCAGACTTACCAGGATGCCAATGATCCCTCCCCATTCCAGTTACAATGAAGCCAGATATCATTATATGGTGTGAAAGAAAGAAAGTAGTAAATCTAGTCGAGTTAACGGTCCCTCGTAAAGATAATATGGACGCCGCTCAGACTAGAAAGATCGATCGTTATAAAAATCTCCTTGATGAATATGAAGACACAGGCTGAAAAGCAGAACATTTTCCGCATTGGACACAGTGTGCGGCAACTGTTGTTGTCGCTAAGCCTAACTTATTGTAAATCAGAGTGATATCCAGACTACAGTGGAGAAAGCAAGTCACTGGATTTAGTTTAATAAGAGACGATGAGCAAGTGGCTAGAAGAATATTGAGCGAAACTCAGCAACCAGTTGATCTAGCAAGTGGAGACTCATCTCAGTGAGGGAGCAAGGTACGCAGTAATGCAATCGAGAGAAAGGCCTGAAACGGCGCACATTCTCTCCTGTTGATCCCACAAGCTTACAAGCATCCGATATACGCAGCTTCCAGCTGGTAGCGCCTGCATCTGCAAGTTGCTTGCAAAAAATTGATACACGTATATAATTTTATATACAAATTTCCGCACGAATCATGGACCCATGTACAGAAAAAAAGGATGTATAAAGCCTTTATGTTTATGTTAATTTATGCCGCTTAATATATTTTCCACATGTCATTAAGCTATTTTTTTTATATCTTTATATAATATCGATCCTTGTACGAAATATGACAATGTCAACCTTGATGTGATTTGAACTCGGAATGCGATTTGAGGGAACTAAAATCCACAAGGCCTTTCCTTCATGTTGTACCAATTCCATGGGAAGTTAACTTTCCATGGAAATTTCGTTCTTCCAGTTTCGTTGTATTTCGTTGTTTCTGAGTGACATAATACATGTAAGTGAAATGAAATTATTACAATTGGGTCTCTGGCCTAACAGCATGATTTTTCACCACTCCTTTAGTCCATATGAAATATAAAAACTATGGTATA
>NC_068982.1:57017839-57018839 GCF_001194135.2 Octopus bimaculoides | reverse complement strand
GTTCTTTATCTTGAGGTCAACTCCTACATCTGTTTCTTCCAGGTCATTAAAAGCGCATCGGCTCATTGTGTAACACGTAATGGTACAGCGTAGCGACATAATTGGGTAGTTTGTATTAGTTTATATATATATATATATATATATATATATTTCACGAGCAGGCTGTTCCGTTGATCGGATTAACTGGAACCCTCGACGTCGTAAGCGACGGGGTGCCAACAAAAAACAACAATGTAGTTCAACTGCAAATCAGTAATTTTTACAAGGTGGTAAAAGGTACACAGTATTAACAATGTGTTGTTATTCTTTAGGCCCTGATGGATCGGGTTTCTGATTAAATTCGATACAGTCATGATCTGTATTTTACTTCTACTTCAATGCATTTAAAAAAACGCTGTCAACCTCAGCGGAATTTAAACGTTCTGCGTTCAAATTATGCTATGGTCGACTTTACCCTTCGCCTTATCAGAGTCGATAAAATAAATGCTAGTCGATGTAATCGATGTAATCGACTAACTTCTCCCTCCAAAACTTCAGGCCTTGTGCTTATTGCAGAAAGAGTTATTCAGTGTTTATATTCCATTGTCAAGATAGCAGGATGTTACTTGAAAGATATTTTGGTTCGAAACGTAGTTGACCGGAGTAACTTGTACAGGCAACTATATGGTCGCAATTTAGATAATGCTGTTCTGTGATATTTATGCCGTAGATATCCCATAACTAGCTGGTCGCTTTATTCTTTAGTCTTTGAGCGTGTTAACATATATAAAACAATGTAAAGAAATGTCAGCAATAGGTTGAGCGACGACAGAATTAACATGGAGCAGTAATTTCAAATATCAATTAATTATATCTTAATATTGGCAATATGTTGCGTTTATGGGCAACAGGCACACACAAGGATGTTTATCGTCTTCTCTTCTCGCTCCCTCCATCTCTCTCTCTCTCTCTCTCACACACACACACATACACACACACACACACTATATATATATATATA
>NC_068982.1:57016314-57017207 GCF_001194135.2 Octopus bimaculoides | reverse complement strand
TTTTTTTTTTTTTTTTTTTTCTTTTAACGTATTACTACAGAGATATTCCTTTATCCTGGTTTCGAAATATTCGGCCGACAATGCAGAAAGAGGAGAGAGAGCAAAAAATCCATTCGAGCGAATAAGATAAAAAAAGAAAGGAAGATATAAGTATATAATGGGAGTATAGCAGAAGGAAAGAAATAACGGGTGGAATATGAAAAGAAGGAAAAAAGAGATGGTAAGCAATAGGATGGGAAAGAAGAAAGAAGTGACAAAAATGAAATAAAGTAAGGAATGATAGAATGAAAAGATCACCACGTCCCCTGGAATGTTACAACCATTTAGTAGCCATATAATACATGCACGTATACACTAAGATACATACAAACACACACACATACACACGCGTGCGCGCAAGCACATAAATGCAGAGACATATACATACATACATACATACATATTCTTGTGCGTGCGTGCAACTGCACATATACACATATTCAAGATGTCCGAAACTAAAGCCGGTATTAAATATTAAACTATGCTAAAAACAGGCTTACGTGCAATATAGTGTACACATTGGTATGTATGTATGTATGTATGTATGTATGTATGTATGTATGTATGTACGTACGTACGTACGTACGTATGTATGTATATATGTATGTATGTATGTATGTATGTATGTACGTATGTCTGTATGTATGATTGTCCTCTTATCCCCAGACAGGATGTTTTTTTTATTTCCTTAATGCCATCTTAGCTTTGGCGAAGTCTTGATTCATGAGATTATCTTCCCCTTTTCATACGGAACTGGTCTTTATTGCCACTTTTTAATTATGAAACACCCTTTAGAGGCGGACATATATCTGTGTTTATATATATATATATATGCGAGTAAAAATAAATACAAA
>NC_068982.1:57013657-57015587 GCF_001194135.2 Octopus bimaculoides | reverse complement strand
TGTGTGTGTGTGTGTGTGTGTGTGTGTGTGTGCGCGCGATCGCGCGTGTGCTTCTGAGTGCATTTGTGCACGCGCGCGTGTGTAATACGTTATACCAAGCCTGCTTGGAACCCAATCTGTCACAAGTGGAATATAAGTAATAATCTACAGTGAACAGAAATATAACACAAGTCATCATAAATGTTATGCAGACTATGACATGAAATTTTACTTTCAGACACTTTATAATGAGCACGACAAAACACTACTATAATATCATCCTAAAAATATCATTTCATTCGCTCAACATAGGTAAAACAATAAAAATATACTTAGAAATAGCAAATATTAATAGTTTCAGTAAACAATATTGGTGTGTTGCATGAGACCACTAAGTGTAGGAAACAACAAAACGCTCCAACCGACTCAAACATGCCCATCTCTACTGTTACTACAATTTAATATAAAATGCGTGTTGAAATAGATTGCATTGAGAAGAGTATCTATACAGCGGTCTGCAATATGGTCCTCAGTTAGGCTAAATCATAATGTAATTGGAAAAACGAATATGCGAATCACCTCTAGCTATTGATCAATTACCTGCATGCACTAACTATGCTTGATCAGAGATGACCTCGGCTATACAAGAATAAATGAAATCGGGAGATATGGCTAAAGTATACAAATATTTATAGACTGTTTATGATATAGAATTCGACTAAACAAACAAAAAGACAGAGATATTCTCTACTTGCAGACATAGTATGGATTTTTTGCAAGCTCTTTCTATGCAATAAAGAAACAGATATAGCAAACAGCATATGACACGCCGCCACTTAATCATTTCTTTTCGTTGAATCTCATTGTTGCCAAGTTCCTGGATAGACCTCGGGATAGAAAAACAATTTAAAACTAAGGTTAAACAATTACAACAATACAAATGTTACAAAGAAACAAGAAAGAACTTATATGGTAATTTAAAATGCTAAAAACGGCAACCATATCATCCTCAAATTTCGCTCTAGTGCATTTAGTAACAGAAACACATTGAATAATTAACCTCAAGGGTAAGGGATCAAAATCACAATAACACAAAATATTCAGTACTATGTTCTACTGATTCAAACTTCCACCCACCACATATGTGGATTATTTAAAAAAAATTTGAGGAGGCAGAATGGGCCCAATTTGAATGGTTTTGGTCATAGATCTTGTTAATTAGATCTGACCTGTGGCCAAACAAGAACAATAGCAAAAACAATAACTCTGTTATTTTACAATTAAAAAATAAAATAAAACTTTTGTGGTAAATTTCTAGTACAGTCTTTAGCTCAGTTTCAATTCTCCGGTCCGAAATATTTTTATGTGAATTATTAATTATCCGTTTAAGGGAAGTGAATAATTGAATAAATAATAATAATAGAAAAACTTATAAATTTTTGTTATTTTTTATATTATATTATATTTTCTACATGCTCCATTGAACGCTAGATTTGCTTTTCAAAGAGTTAAAGCAAGCATTGTGTATGAAACTACGAAAGAGTCTTATAATCGTGGGCTTCCTTTCAAATTTCAATTGTATAGACGGTTCCGCTATTTGAATTTTACAGTAATCCATGTTTATACTAATCATAAACAATTGATAAGAAACACCGGAGCGTGAACAACTGAATTAGTTCTTGATGACTGCATAATTGTTATAAAACATTTGTTGCTTCTTCTAGAGCAACTAAGACTACTGTAGTGTTGAAAAATAAATTCTCGGATAATTACTGCGATTGTAAGTTATTCTTTTCGCTTTTGTTTTACGGTTTATATTAATTATATTGGCTTATTATTATTCTTTTGACATAAAACATAAATGATGCAGATACATACATATAATACAGACACGCATATATGTCTCATTCTCTCTCTCACCCTCTCTCTCATCCTCTCTCTCTGTACATAT